>NW_019384941.1:0-158765 GCF_000671375.1 Centruroides sculpturatus | reverse complement strand
AAGGGGATAAAATAGGGGATGAAAGTTTGTATAAATCTTCTTAGATTTTCGACTGATTGAACTGAAATTAAAGATTGGAGCTACTATGATGAAGACGTCCGCTTAAATAGGATTTTGATAAATTCAACCCCCATGGGGGATGTAAATGTATTAGTTTGAACCTATCAGTACCTAATGGAACGAATGAATTAAGATGAACAAAATAATTTTTAGTTCTAAATGTTGACAATAGATGGCGTTAGTAGTATTTTGAAACGCGCTATCGTCGTGTTTTCACTGAGTTACATATACCCGATGATGAGTGGCCGCCGTATCTAATAGTACATACTATACCTAAATATTTCTAACGAATTATATTTGACGGGGGTTAATTAGGTATAGTTTTTGCGGGGATTATATTGTACCCTTTGTACATAGTTGTACAAAGAAGTTTTGTAAGCCCTAATTTTTTACACACGCTAAACGAAAGTAAAGCCGCAAAAACTATACCTAATTAATAATAATACTTCTTAACGCGAGCGAAGCCGCGGGCAAAAGCTAGTCTATATATATAATCGAAACGAGTTGATAATAATAATAATAATCAGCGCAGAGCCCAAACGCTTAGAAGTTGAAAGTTGAAATTTGGTACACAGTTAGGGTACGTCACGAGAACACACACTAAGAAGGGATTTTTCGAAATTCCCCCGGGGGGAGAAAGACAGGATTAAGGCTTAACATTTCCTCAACAATGGAAGTGTTAAGTAACAATGGCGGTGTTAGGTAACAATGGAAGTGTTAAGTAACGATGGAAGTTTTAAGTAACAATGAAAGTTTCAACAATGGAAGTGTTACGTAACAATGGAATTGTTAAGAGAAAGCGACGTGCAAGACGCAGATGCAGTTCTTTCGTTTTTGCGGGAAATCGAACATATTTTTAGAACCATCTAAAAGTTCTCTAATTAGTCTGGAAACGAGGGGACCCAATTCTTACATTCTGTGAAAACGGGTAAGGTTGACTGTAACGTAATAATCTTTATCTTAGTTATCGTTACTTTTGCCCGAGCAACGCCGNTTAGAACCATCTAAAAGTTCTCTAATTAGTCTGGAAACGAGGGGACCCAATTCTTACATTCTGTGAAAACGGGTAAGGTTGACTGTAACGTAATAATCTTTATCTTAGTTATCGTTACTTTTGCCCGAGCAACGCCGGGCCCACCTGCTAGTTGGTATTGGAAAGCAGAACGTTCCTTGTTTTCCCACTGTAAGGTCTTTACTCTACGTTTATTGCTTGCATGTTTTTTTTTGCAGCTTCTTTATGAGTCTCAGGATTCCTATCAAAATGCCTCTTTACAGCTTCCTTATTAGCATCGGGATTTATTATTATTGAAACGCCAGAAAATGTTGGATAAAGATTATTACGGGTTGATAATAATAATAATAAT
Source organism: Centruroides sculpturatus (assembly GCF_000671375.1). NCBI lineage: Eukaryota > Metazoa > Arthropoda > Arachnida > Scorpiones > Buthidae > Centruroides > Centruroides sculpturatus. The sequence continues at coordinate 157,341 of NW_019384941.1, read as the reverse complement.
AAGCGCAGAGCCCAAACGGTTAGGAGTTGAAAGCTGAAATTTGGTACACAGATAGGATACGTCATGAAAATGCACACTAAGAAGTGATTTTTCGAAATTCCCCCCGGGGGAGAGAGACAGGATTAAAACTTCTATATACATTATGGATACGAGCCCAAACGTTTAGGAGTTGAAAGTTGAAATTTGGTACACAGTTAGGGTACGTTAGGAGAACGCACACTAAGAAGGGATTTTTCGAAATTCCTCCCCACGGGGGAGAGGGACAGGATTAAGGCTTAACACTTCCATCAACAATGGAAGTGTTAAGTAACAATGGAAGTGTTAGGTAACAATGGAAGTGCTAAGTAACAATGGAAGTGTTAAGTAACAATGGAAGTTTTAAGTAACAATAAAAGTTTTAAGTAACAATGGAAGTGTCAACAATGGAAATGTTACGTAACAATGGAATTGTTAAGAGAAAGCGACGTGCAATACGCAGATGCAGTTTTTTTCGTTTTTGCGGGAAATCGAACATATTTTTAGAACCATCTAAAAGTTCTCTAATTAGTCTGGAAACGAGGGGACCCAATTCTTACATTCTGTGAAAACGGGTAAGGTTGACTGTAACGTAATAATCTTTATCTTAGTTATCGTTACTTTTGCCCGAGCAACGCCGGGCCCACCTGCTAGTTGGTATTGGAAAGCAGAACGTTCCTTGTTTTCCCACTGTAAGGTCTTTACTCTACGTTTATTGCTTGCATGTTTTTTTTTGCAGCTTCTTTATGAGTCTCAGGATTCCTATCAAAATGCCTCTTTACAGCTTCCTTATTAGCATCGGGATTTATTATTATTGAAACGCCAGAAAATGTTGGATAAAGATTATTACGGGTTGATAATAATAATAATAATAAGCGCAGAGCCCAAACGGTTAGGAGTTGAAAGCTGAAATTTGGTACACAGATAGGATACGTCATGAAAATGCACACTAAGAAGTGATTTTTCGAAATTCCCCCCGGGGGAGAGAGACAGGATTAAAACTTCTATATACATTATGGATACGAGCCCAAACGTTTAGGAGTTGAAAGTTGAAATTTGGTACACAGTTAGGGTACGTTAGGAGAACGCACACTAAAAAGGGATTTTTCGAAATTCCTCCCCACGGGAGAAAAACAGGATTAAGGCTTAACACTTCCATCAACAATGAAAGTGCTAATTAACAATGGAAGTGTTAAGTAACAATGGAAGTTTTAAGTAACAATAGAAGTGTCAACAATGAAAGTGTTAGGTAACAATGGAATTGTTAAGAGAAAGCGACGTGCAAGACGCAGATGCAGTTTTTTTCGTTTTTGTGGGAAATCGAACATATTTTTATATCCATCTAAAAGTTCTCTAATTAGTCTGGAAACAAGGGGACCCAATTCTTACATTCTGTGAAAACGGGTAAGGTTGACTGTAACGTAATAATCTTTATCTTAGTTATCGTTACTTTTGCCCGAGCAACGCCGGGCCCACCTGCTAATTTCTGATATTTGTTAGGAATTTCCATGCTTCAGTGCATTTTTTTCCTCCTATATATGTTCCTATTTCTGTACAATTTCTATCCCAAACTTATTTTTCCCAAAATTAATTTTTTTCTAAGTTCTTTATATCTTCTTTTATCCTTTTCTTTTTTTACAGTTTATCCATTTTAAGTAGTTACTTTTTTTGTTGTGTCATGTTTTCTATTTTTTACCCACCAGAAACGGTTTTCTCGTATTTTTCTGGCGTTTCATATTATTATTATTATCAATAAGTACTGTAATGCATCATAAGAGCGATGCGTTTCAGGAATGCGCACAAACTTATTATCTTTGCTTTGAATAATAATGTCGCGCTTTTCAAAAGATTGTCCAACAATGACTAAGGCCACTTCATCTGCAGTTGGTGCATTAAATCGTCCTCTATATTCACCAGCAGGTCGTTTATCAGGATTAATTACAATTTGAAAATTTTCTCCTGTTGATTTTCGTTCAATAGCTGCTTTAAACTCTTTGATATATGAATTATGCTCATGAAGAGCCTTTTGTATTTGATAAACTAATCTTTTATCCACTCCTGTGGAATGATTGCACCTAATATTCACCTCTTCTTCATCGTTTCCTACAAAATATATTTGAAGAAATACAGGTGGTTGATCTTCTAATGGCAAAAGACTGCCAATCCTATGATATATTTGTCCTTGGATCTTAAAAGTTGGCATAAAATTTTCTTCTCTCACTTCCTTACTGCCGAACGAAGTCCTTTGGAAACATCCATTATACTTTCTTGCATTTTTTAGAAAATTCTTCGATTGCTTTTGCAGTTCTTTGCCACTTGATTCATTTATTTTGTAAGAAAGATCACTTAAAGGCTCGGGTGCTTCTTTGAATCCGGGCAACATAACCTTTCCATTAGCGCAACACATTTTATTAGCATCGGGATTCCTATCAAAATGCCTCTTTACAGCTCTTTTGTTTGCCTCAGGATTCTTTTCTTTAAATTTTTGTGATACTTCTCTTTTTTTCTCCAGCGCCCGTAAATCTTGCACGTCGCTTTCTCTTGTTTTCCATTGTTAACACTTCCATTGTTACTTAACACTTCCATTGTTGATGGAAGTGTTAAGTAACTTATTTTCTTATAAATATATAACTAAACTTATATATATATTGAAAATAAACGTATGTACAGTTACAAAGTTCACAAAACAAACATTTACAAAACATTAATTATAACAAAGTTCATCACATTTATCCACTACAACAGGTCCGTCGAAAAGACACCTTGAGACGAACTAACTGTAAAGTCATTTGCAGTCCAACGAGACGAAATAATCTTCGGGGGATAGCTTAGACGAACTAAAGTCAAGCGTGAGTTCCCTTCATGCGTCCAAGGCGAACTGAACTTCCCGCCACAACTCAATCCTTTTATACTGATTGGAGTCAATCGGCTTCCACCAATCAGCGCTTAGCAGCGCTACAAGACGTCCGCTGATGGTCCGATGTCTCTCAACCAATCAGCTGTCGAGTCATCAAAAGTGGTCCGATTGCCGTTTCTATGGCGACAACCGTCGTTCGTCGAAAGAATGGAAAAGCGCGGGAAATCGCATGACAGACGATTTTTATCCCGACAAACAGAATATCCCTAAAACTCGTAAGAAGTTCCCTAAATCGTTTTGGCTCCAGGTGCAATTCATTTTAAAAAATATGGATCTTTGACAATCCACAGAAACACAGATTTTCACTTTAGGGCACAGTTGAGCAAAAGCAATATATTGATGAAGCCACGTGCTCATATCGCCTCAAGATTCTCGTGAGAGAACATTTATGAGTCGTAACTTATGGAAGCTCCTACTTGTCACTGAAACTCCACTAACCAATACGGGCAGACTTTACATTTTCACCTAAACTATTTCTCCTATCTTGCTGATTTTCCCTAAATTTAGGTGGGGAATTCCTAAGTTTACCTCACTGAAATAACTGGCGTCTAATTACAGAACGATTCCGTTAGCCGTAGTTCTGTTTTTTACCATGAGATGTCGCTACTTCGTGACGTCAAGAAGCTGGACAAGCATAATTCTGACTGTGGTGTATTTACACCACAGTCAGAATTAATTTGTTACGAACAAAATTTGCTACTGTTCGTTTGTTGAACGTCAAATTTGTCTTTTGTCTAATGTTCAATGTTTATATTATAGCTTTAAAAGATGATTATTGTTCATTGTTTATATCAAAATATTTAAAATTATACAGTATATTATAAAAGTTATTCTACAGAATACGTAGACTTTCGTTCTTAAATTCTTTTAATCTCAAGATTTTCCTGTTGGATTTTCAATCTCTTACTCGATTTTTTTTTTTGTATTATTTAATAAAATTATTCATTGCTTTTTAGAAATAATTAAAATGTTTTATATTAGAAAATTTGCAATACTATATTTTATTTTACAATTAACGTTTATCTTTGAAATGTTCCACAAAACCAAACTCAATTTTCTCCATAGGCATCCTTATTTGGTTTTCACGAGATTTTAAAAAACCTAACCCTAGCGAATACCAAGAGTTAAGTGTATTGCGTAATTTGAGTAAAGTCTTTTGAATTGGTAGTTTAATTAAATCCATCAACAAATTATCACCGTCAGTAAAATATTACTGAACTTTTTGTAGCCTGATTTAACAGATCTGCAATGATTTATTTGAACGTTAGCTAAGAAAAAATGCCACAGTATTCATAAGAAAAATGTTTTCTTTATGAAAAAGATTTATTGAAAATTACACATATGTAATATTTTTATACGCTCAATCTGTTATTGAATGTTTTCTTTTTGTAAATACAGTACATTTCTGAACTGAGCGTAGTCACGATTCCATGTGCCAGAGCCGCACTAGTAGAATTTATAAATTTTATGAATTTTTAGACAGTACGACACAGTTAACTTTAGTTGGTTCTCAACTTATCTGTGGCTTTCCATTCGTAGAAACCTGTCAAATACAGTACATAATACAAGTATTTTCTAATACAGTATATCCAACGCGATATTTTCCATAACGATTTCTTTGCAACGTAGCGGGAATAATTCACAACCAATTATCTATGATAAAGTATTGTTTTAAAGCTATCGACAAAAAATTCCAAGAACATCGCACAGTACGAGGTATACGCTAGCTGAACGTCACGACACTAGCGGCATCTCGTGATAAAAACTAGAACTACGGGCTATGGAATCGTTCTGTAATTAGACGCCAGTGTAACAATACATGTGTGCTCTGGGTACCGCAAGCTTTCGATACAATTCGGCCGTGTTAAATATTCGAATAACGTCATGCGCGCGTACTTGTTTGCCGCGGAAAACCTCAACAAGAGCAAGCGNCTGTGTGAGGTTAGTGTATATCATGTATTTTTCTATAGTTACTGTCTTGAAATGTATACGTGAGCTCACATTAAATTATTTGTTGTTCAGCTTCATTTCGAAGAATCGCAGTTTGAACTGAAAAGAGCTGACGGAAGGAAGCTGCTGAAATGGAATGCGGTTCCCACAATTTTTAATGTGAAAAAGTGAAAAAGTTGAAAAATGTTTTCTCATTTGTCTCCATAAATAATTTCATTGTTTAAATTTTGAGTATTTATTTGTGATGTGACTTGGTGAAATTGCTTTTTATACAAGAATAAAGAATCATTTTATGTAAATTAGCATTTGTATCTTGTGTGTAAACAGAGAAAGAAGTTATGTCTCAGATAAGTTCTGTTAAAAATATCATTAAATTATGTTTAATATTATCCTTTTGATTAAATTTTATGTAATTAGGAAAATATGACGTTTAAGCCTTTGTAAAGCCAAAAATGTTCATTAATTAAACGTTAGTTCAGTATTTATTTTTTAAATGCATTAAATTGGTAAATGCTTTAAAATAAAATTTTGGATAACTTCATTGTATGTTCTTTATTATACTTTAAATTTCCTTTGATGTTATTGCATCACTTTACGAAGTGAATATACGTAATTGCAACAGTTTTAGCACCTATTTAATTAGTTTCAATCACGACAGAAAATGATATAGATGATTGTTTCTTTTAAACTATTTGATCGAAAAGTTACATAAAATTGGGGTTGCGTAATCATCCGAAATCATTATTATATTTTCGACTGAAAATCGCTGGATTTATGCAATTTTAGTTTAATTAATGTCGTATAAAACTGACTGTTCGTACGAGTTTGCTTAAAACACGCGACTCAAAAAGTCCCAAAATGGCGGCTTAAGAAGCGTGTCCCGACCTTCTTATATAGACCTTGGCTGAACGTCACGACACTAGCGGCATCTCGTGATAAAAACTACAACTACGGGCTATGGAATAGTTCTGTAATTAGACGCTAGTCTGAAATACAGCAGACTATTTTCCTCTCATGCCATCTTGCGGTGAGAAAAGAAAACATGACGAAACGTCTGCATTTAATGTATTTTCGGGGCGACCCGTCGGCTACCCCATTGCTTGCTAAAACAGGCCTTTTTAGTGAGAGAGAGAGTTAAAATAAATTCGGAAAGTTGGCGATTAGTTGCAAATGGATTCTTCAGATCGTCATCGAAAAAGAACGAACTTTAGCAGTAACAGCAAAGTATCATATCGCATCTAGAAGGCAAGCTATGCAACCCAATGGCAGAGCTAGTTTTATTTAACTCTTTCCATTCTGTTTGTACTAACAAATAAGAGAGCCATTTTTCAATTTCATCGTGGATTGGCCGGGCTTACAATTAGTGGCTGAATAGTGAAAAACAGGGCACAATGTAGCCGGAATGGACCAAACCCGGATTTCCCAGAATGGTTGGCTGATGCCTTATTCACTTCGGCTTAAAACATATTACTTTTTAATATTTCTGTAAGTGAAAGTAGGAGCAAATACTATCTACTCGAAGATTTCTCCGGTTCTCCGAAATCTCCGAAAAATTCCCAGAGGATTGTTCGTTCGTGGATATGTTGGATCCTATTCCTCGCCAATCGTGGGCTTGGCTGAACTTATAATGAGCTTGTTAAAAACAGATCCTCTTAGTGCCCACTGGGCAGAAAAAGTTTTAAAAATAATCAAGGTTTGCTTCGCTTGTGTGGAACACTGACCATCTAGTGCCAAAGATGATTCCTTAAGCCACTAGCTTCACAATTGTTCCTATGACCCGCTAGGCAGGTCAAGAGAAAATTAAATATCACGATATGCAGGATTCTTTTTATTAACTGTTTCGGCCCTGTGAGCAGTGCCGTAACTAGGCAGGTGCAACAGGTGCACCTGCACAGGGTTCACTTGGAAGGGGAGACCAAAATGCATGTATTTGTTTTATTATTTTTCCAAACCTAATTAATTAAGGGGCCTAATTGCAAATTCTTGCACAGGGCACAGGAATGGCTAGTTACGGCACTGCCTGTGAGTATCCTAAAAGGACTTTTCAGCAAACCCATTCTTGTTGTTTCTTGACCCGTCCGGATTCGATCCCGGAAGGTTAACCTTTTAGTGCTCTCAGAGCGTAAAGAGGTTTATGGGTCCTTCAGAAAAAAAGATCCCGGAAGGTTAAGGTGGATGTCTGACAGCTTAACCGTCTCCCTCGGTTATCGTCGGTTTCGGTGTTAGTCGATTTTTTTCACGAAAAATTTGTCCGGTTTTCGTCAGTTGCCTCAGATTTCGTGGGCGTGCCTACGAAATCTGAGGCAACTGATCATTCTAAACTGTGTGAGGTTAGTGTATATCATGTAATTTTCTATAGTTACTGTCTTGAAATGTATACGTGAGCTCACATTAAATTATTTGTTGTTCAGCTTCATTTCGAAGAATCGCAGTTTGAACTGAAAAGAGCTGACGGAAGGAAGCTGCTGAAATGGAATGCGGTTCCCACAATTTTTAATGTGAAAAAGTTGAAAAATGTTTCCTTATTTGTCTCCATAAATAATTTCATTGTTTAAATTTTGAGTATTTATTTGTGATGTGACTTGGTGAAATTGTTTTTGTTGTTTTTTAACTCGCCTCAGATTTCGTGGGCGTGCCTACGTGTTTTCCTGCTTAGTGTGGCATTTTTTTGTTGTTTTTTTAACTCTTTCCGCCCTGTGGGCACTAAGAGGGCCTCTTTTTGCAAGCCCACTGTGGGTTCGGCCAGGCCCACAATGGGACTGCCGGGTGGTGAGGGACAGGACCAGACATATCCGAACGGACCAACCCCCGAAAGATTCATGGGGATTTTTCGACCCCTGTTCGGATTCGAACCCGGGTCCCCCAGAGCGGTAGGCTGCCATCCGGCCGCTTAGTGTGGCGTTGTTTCTCGTTATGTGAGCATTACCCCACCCGTCTAGCCAAACAATTCCATTGCTTTCCTTTCCTTTTAGCTCCATCATGGGAACAAAGAAAGTTTACAGAGCCAGGAACCTGATCGAGTTTAAGAAGGAAATCATTGAAAAATACGAGAGTGACAGTGACATTAAGATTGCGGGATGTACGGAGAGTCGACATACGAAAAGTTTCATTGTGACGATAAAGGAAGCAATAAAGGATTTCGCTACATTAGCCAATGTAGCGAAAGGCGTGAATGTGAAAACGAAACAGAGATCGCAAACAATTCAAGATGTCATGTTAAATGTTCATTTATTCTTTACACTAGTCTTTTATACTCAGTTTATATTAATTTCTTTTTGGTTTTAGTATTAAACACTACACTTATTCTCTATAAAATGTGTTTTTGGTATGTATTTTGGAGTCTGTACAACGAATTAATTGGATTTACATTAATTCATATGGAAATAATTGCCTCGGTTTTCGTCGGTTTCGGATTTCGCCCATTGTTTTCGGGCAGATCATCGACGAGAACCGAGGTATCACTGTCCTAGTAATATAAGAGGCCGAAGACATCTGGCTGCTTCGTAGGGACGCCGCTAGCTGTTTGAACGCCCGTGTATAATACCGATTATGCCAACCCCAGTTTAACTACGACTACCTACGCTGAGCTTGCCAGAAAGGCTCTTTAGCGTTGTCTCATAAGGGCAGTGCCGGCCCGAGGCAAGTGTTAGGATGGTACGAGATCCTATTATGGCTCCCCCTTGGTTGCTCCTAATTTATACCCTTTAATTTTCTTTACCACTGAGGCGCCCCATAGGACTTAGAGCCTGGAGCGGCTGCTCCATTCGCCCTATGGTAGGGCTGGCTCTGCATAAGGGTGTGAAAAAAGAAAAGAAATACTTTACAAAGAAAAACTTTTTATTATTACTAAGTTATTTTTGTTTACTTAAGTGTAAAACCATATAAATATTTATCTACAGAAATTGAACTCTTCTTGCCTTTATGTTTGCGAAATCTGCTATCAATTTTCTTGTATCCAAGCTGTCTAAGATTTCGTGTTCAATTGAAACTATAGCTAAATTACTTAGTCTTTGCTGGTGCATTGTTGATCTTAAATAGTATTTTTTTTTTATAATTTTTAACTTTGAAAAGGACCTTTCACCAAATGCAACTGAAACCGGCAATGTAAGTAATATTCTTAGTGCTATTGCTGTGTTCGGAAATGTTGAAATTAAGTCATTAGTAAAAAGATATTGTAATAGGGTTTGTGGATCATTAGATTGGTTTTCTTGAAAATGCAACTTTAAAGTATTGATTTCATTAAACAAATCAATATCGTCAATGTCTGTTTCATTACTCGAATCGTCTTAAAACTTCGGATTTAAATCCTAACCAAGTTAAAATATCATTAATTATACTTAGACCCATATCAGAAAAATTATTAACAAAATACAGTAATTGCAATTTGATATGCGATAGAAGTGTTCGAATGCGTACAAGTACAAATTGAGAAAGAAGCTCTGTGGGGATTCCCTATTTTCGCCAGTCCTGTCAACTTCTGTCATAGAGCACGACTATGGGTACAGTTGACCTCCCTATAACACTGTTGATAATTCCGTTTTATATGAATTTCATGTTGTACGAGTCACTTAGATTTTACAAATATGTGAGCCGTTCACAGCCCGACACACGTATTTGTAAAATCTAATTGACTCGTACAACATGAAATTCATATAAAACGAAATTATCAACAGTGTTATAGGGGGGTCGACTTGTACTTGGCTTTCGAGCGCCGCCGAATGGTTCAACCTGCCGACAGACGTTTCGCATTGCATCTTAATTCTGATAAATGCCAATAGAAGCGCTGTTAACGCTATAATATAAATAAGAATATAGTAATTGCGCACCGGTCGGATTTTTTTCTCCATGCGAAGACATTTCTTATGCTATAAGTAGGGTGGGTATTATGACAATGACTTTGAATATTACGTGACCGATCGCTTGATTTGCCGCCTCCTGGATGTGCCGCCCGCGTGTGTTGCACTCCTTGAACACCCGCTTACGGCGGGCCTGCTGCTTCGGCACCGTGTGCAATTGCACACATTGCACAAATGGTAGTTACGCTACGGGCCTTATCCCGAGAAACAATTTTCTCCTCGATGCGTCACAGTAAAGGCAGTGAACACAATAATCACAAATGCATATTGAACGGTCGACAGTCTCCATTTTATAAAAAATAATTAGGGCCGTTTCCCGGTAAAGCGGCCTTAATACAGTTGGACAGGCAAGCCAATGACATAGTCCGTTTTATTTGAAACAAACCGTGTCATTGGCTCGCTTATTCGACTATATATCGTTCTAACATGCAATGCGTCCATTCTCTACAAATATCGTTTATAACGCGCTACATAATAAATTTTTCTTTATAAAATATTTTACATCAAATTTTAATTATTTTTCTTTATAATTTACAATAATACTCGGAAGACGAAATAACAACACACAATTACTTTATAAGCTAACTACGACGCCATACATTTAATAGGAATATAAATCATAACAACAATTAATAAATTTTTATGGCAATAAAAGCAATATTAATAACAATATTAACGTATAAATAAATTTATTACGATTTAACTCATAATTCTCGACCCCCCCGAAAAAAACATTTAAATATTTAAATCAAATAAAAATATCGTCTGTAAATTTAAAACGACGTCACTTAATAATAATAAATAAATAAATAAAACTAATAGGAATAATTTTATTTAAAAAATTTATAATTTTTTTTCCATTAGAAATTATATATAGAAGATATTTTTTAAAAATATATTTGACAGATTTACGTAACAGACGTAAATATTTAACGTCGGTAGAATTCAAACGGACAGAAACAAGATGGCCGACTTTCGAGACGTTAAGTTGAATTCGAACGAAAACAAAACGAATTGTGCAAACGTAGAACGATTGGACGATTATTCCGAAGCGGAATTTCGTGGAGCGACTCTTTCTTTATCTCAGGATGCGGAAACTCCGATGTTGTCACCGAACGAGAACAGTCAAGGGACCATCAGTCCGAGTGCATCCGATTCCATGCTGAGAAGCAAAAATGGTAAGTGCGAAATTCGCCTAAACGACAATATTTAGGCTTGTAAATCTATCGGGAGCGCCATAAATATCATTATATTAAAGGTTTAATTCAATGACGTCGATTGCGGCATAACTTCGCCAGTCAATATTTAAAGATTAATAATACAAATTTCGGTTTGGTTTGCGGTTCACACACGAGATTGCACTCGAATTCATTTAAAGTATTAATTTGCCCTGTTCTTGGCAGTAAAATTATTGTTAGATTGACAAGTATTGTGCAAACTCGTTAGTCCGACGTATATGGAATAGTGCCGGATTATCGAAGTAAGGAGATGTCGATGCAGAAAAGCATTTGTTTGTTTGCGAGATATTAGTGCATTGTGTGGTCGAAATGCATATACACAGTTGTTGGTTTTTTAAGATAATTTTTTGGTTGTCTTCTGCTTTTTTTAAACTTTTTTTTCTGCCCTAAAAGAAAAGGGGGCCCTGGGGCACTAACAGGGCTTTTTTTTTTTTTTTTCAAGGGTTTGGGTGAGGGATGGGGCCCAACATATCCAGATGGACCACCCCCAAAAAATTCCTGGGGATTATTCGATCCATCCGGATTCTGTCCCGGGTCCCCCGAAGCGGTAGGCTGCCACCTCAACTGCTTGGCTATCCTGCTTCGGTTGTCTGTAAACAATGTTGTCGAGTTGGAGGATTTCCACTAAAGTAGTTGATACAGTATTTTTCTGTTTAATTTAAAATATATGCTTTTCACCTCAAATTAGTAGTGAATTGCCCTTGTACATCATACTTTTCCCTTAACGATAGTCGTGGGAGATGTGGTGTTTTCAATGAGAAATTCTGGATGATCGATTTTTATATTTATACAATATTATTTTAAAATACTATAACTTCTTTTCGAGCAGCTAAGGGACAGTTCATAAATTATGTCTACATTTTTCTTGAAATTTTCACTTCCCCTCCACCCTCTTCTCCCGGTTTGTCTGAGTTTCTGTAACCTCCTCCCCTCTTTGGAGGTCTGACAAAAGTCAAACCCTCTTAAAACCTTTATTGTTTTATGAATGATAGGTACCGTAAATAGAAATAAAATGTATGAGAAATAATATAAAATACAGAAGAAACTAAAACGTCTTCAATTTCCTTCCGTCATGTTTGATTGCCAGGAACCAAAGCGCTTCTTGTGCAGAGACAACCTTTTATTAGAGGTTATGCCTCTGCAATATTATGTAAAACAGTTTTAAAAAACGTTTGCTGCTGATAAGCTAAAAATTGTAAAAATATATAATTTCAATTAAATGGCAATTAATTTTGAAATAAATATAATAAAATGAACAGGTGTCTACTGAAGCTCTGCCCTTCTTATCTGACTTGTCGTAACCCCCTCCCTCCCATATGATGTGGACATCATTTATGGATGGCCCCAAAGATGACGAGCCTAACTGTTTTTAATATCTGGTCTAAGCTCGAGTGTTTATGCTTGAGTTCGATGATATGCCATGTTTAGTGGGAACTAGTAGTGAACTTGTTTATGACTTGGCAACAGTGTCAGTAATACCCAAGTTGACTAGTGTCAAACTAAGCAAACTGTTGGATTATCAAGGTTTTTACTGTATTTAAATTCCAAACACTTTTCTTTTAATAAAACTTATGTATTATATATTNAGTCTCTCAAGTCTCTGTAGATATAACAAACACAGAAATAAATAACACAAAATAAATTGTAGTTATATGTCGATTCCATGCAACATGTCCAAACATGTAAGCCGAACAATAGTGTGGGGGGAGTGAGTAATCAAGAGTTGCGTGGCGCTCAAACAAAAGACGAATCGACAAGGTTTGAAAATCGCGTAACTGTGTTTGCATAAGTTGGGGTAGTGTAAGTTGAGGTATTACTGTATATTCATAATTAACTTTAATTTATATTTGGAGTATTATCTAACCAGGGATGGTGAACCTTTTTGAGTCCACATGCCATATAGTAAGCATACTTAGCTTTAAAGATGTGTATATGTCCCAAAGTTTTAGACTTTGAATAACAACATTTAAAGAAATTAAATGAATATGCTTTAATTAAAATAAATGTAAAAAAGGATGATTGGGTGATAAACCAAAAGGATGATTGAAAAAGAAAGATGATAAATTAAAATCATGTGACATGTTACGTGCCAGACTATTCCTCATGTGCCACTTTGGACATGCATGCCATAGGTTCATCACTCCTCATTTATACTTAATTAATTTATTAATTTCTGTTTAATTTGTGCAGAGTACTTTTATTTGCGTGTTTAGTTTTTGAAATAATAATAAAATTAGATACAGTCGACCCCCCCCCTATAATGCAGTAGATATGTTCCATTTTATAAGAATTTCACGTTGTAGGAATCCTTAAATATATGAGCCAATCACAGCTCGGCACGTATGCAGTTTACAGCTGTTTGAAAGGTTTTCTTTCATAAAATTAATCGATTTTAGACTAATTTGACTCAACATTTCCAAAACATGTATGATTTTTTGGGAATAATCCGTATAAACTATGCTATAAACAAAAAATTGTAGGATTACTTACTGAATGTGCACTGTTCGACGATGCCATTGCTTAAGCTTGCTTTCGTCATGGAGCAGCGCACTAAACAGCGGGCGCGTTTCTGATAAGTTATTTTCCTGCAAAAAATTTGTTGAACTTTGGAGACATCATTAATAGAAATAATTTTTATGGTCATTGAATAAGAAATGTTTTTTTCACAAGAAATGTACAAAATTACAGTAGTGTATTAGACTTATAGTACCTAATTTATATACTGTACAGACAATAGTAAACTCAACTTACCTGACTAAACTCGCCATAGCGTGTAAGTAGTTCGGCTGCTTGTCCACTATTGGTCCAGATTCAACCAATCCTGTCACAACACAAGTCGTGGATGACGTTTTACTGCATTTTACGAGTCTCTTTTAGCGTCTTTATACGAATACAGTTGCAATATTTTTGTCGCAATATACGAATCTGCATTATATGAACCCACGTTATAGGGGGTTGACTGTATGTACTTTTTTCTAATTTAACAAAATGTAGTAGAGTTACATTTTAATAAGGGATATATCCCTAGCACTCATTATATTTGTTTATTTTTTATCATAAGTGATTCTATTTTTAATACATTTTCTTTTGATGTTTAATGTTTTGTGATTTACTCTCATTATACTTTAATTAACTAAAAAGAAATCCTTTTGAATTTATAATTGCAAGGATTGTTATTTACCTCATAATCAAAATATGAGCAGAATATTCAGATGTTTTTAACTGAAAAGTGAAATATTTATTTTATTTTAACTAAATTTCTTAAAGAATAAATTTAGGTAAGATCTAGTATGGAATAAGACTGCTGGATCTTATCAGAGCTGTAGACTGTGCCTTTAGGAGTAAAAAAGTGAAAGGAACCAATTGTTTACGTGCTTTGTGAAAAATAATCATCATCCATGAAATCAGCGCATATGGAATTTTGAAGACCTTGAAAAAATTGGGTAAGATTTAATAGGTGAAATCCAGAACTATTTCTCAAAACATTGCTAAAAAATTAACTTTTTTCCACTTTACTAGAGATGTTAAAAGCTCATAAAACATGATAAATGCCATTGCTTCTACCAGAGCATGATTGGAGTCATGCTGGGCACTCCATTAAGCCTATTGCACGAACAGTCACATGTAGACCATGTTTCTTTGACTTCTTTTACTTTTATGGGCATGGTCTACAGCTCTGATACATTTCCAATTGTTCATTCAGAGCTAGAATGATACCAAAATTAAAAAGAATAAAATTTGAATTAAAGTTATAAAATAAACATCAGTCAGATGTTTTCAGCAGTAAGCTGTAGGTGATCTGGATTTGAATCCAATTAAGGTCGTAATTTATCATAAATTATTTGATCGAGATGTTGTTTCCCATATTGCAGATTATACTAGGTGACTGGTTTGTGTGTAATGTGTTAGGTCACAATTGTTCATAGAATTTTTAGTACTGTATAAGACGTACAGTACTAAAAATTGTTGACAAATTAATTGATCAATAAACAAATTTAGAGTTACGATTTTGATTCATTAATTCTGTAATGTGTGTATGAGATATATATTTCTGATTTGTTAGTTCAAGATAAATTCTGGAAAAAAGAAATTTGGAAGAAATTCTTTAAAAAATCACTCATAAAAAGCAAATGACAAATAAAATTATCTTTTTTCTGCTGTTAGCACATAGGAATAAAATGTCGCGTATAAAATGAATAATTTTTGTTTTCCTACATTTTGACAAATAGGCTCTACAGCTATCAATGTGAATCTGATTATTGGTCCAAAACATAATTTTAGATTTTATGGTAAATCTATAACTGTACCATATATTAAATTATTTAATAATCATCCAGGGCCATGCAGTGCTATGATGCAGAGATGCAGCTGCATCAGATGGCACCATAAGGGTACGGCATAAGCAGCATTTAAAGGGTAGCATAAGCGGCATTTAAAAGGCGGCATTTTGAAGATTTGCATCATACTAAGAAAATCTACCGCACAGCCCTGTAATCATCAATTTCGTATAAAAATAGTCAATAAAAATTCTATAGTAAAGATTAGACTTAAAAATACTGTATAACTCAATTATTTGAAAGATAAATATCAAATGATAATGTCATTGGAAGTTAGTCTTTATTGTTGTTTCATATGCCCTTTATTAAAAGATTTTGTTTATAATCTAAATTTATATACATATATAAAAATTTATATTTAATAATATACTAAGTAATTATTTCATTGAAGTAATATGAATGAAAAACTTTTAAACAAGAAATTTTGATTTCTCATAAATTAAAAATTTTTTAAATTAGTTTTTAGAAAAAATACAGTGGAACCTCGCTTAATGAGCATAATTAGTTCCAGAATCTTACTCGTAATGTGAAACACTCTTCAAGCATTTTCCAATATAAATTAATGTAAAATACGATAATGCGTTCCATTCCACAAAAAATACTCAAATATTTTATATATGTTTTTATTTAAAGAAAATTATACAATATACATTGTTAAGGAGCATGAATCATCTTCATCTTTTCTTCTAGCATGGAATGAATCAACCTGGAATGCAAATTTGATTTGCAGAAAACAAAAAAAATCACAGATAATGTCTGATAAACACACCAAATGATATGCCAAATTCTTGGGCTATGTAAAGGCTTTAATTAAATTTTTGATATTTAATTAATTTCACTAGAGGTAGGCAGTTATGTTGTGGTCTCGTATTAAATTTAATAATTATAAATAATTAATTTTTAATTTTAGACATTTCTAAAATTTAATTTGGAATTGGTCATTAAATTTAATACAAGATGGCAGCATAACTGCCTACCTCTTGTCAAATTAATTAATTTCTGATATTTAAATTAATTAGCCTTTACATACCCCAAGAATTTTGCACATCGTTTGGCATGCTTATTATATAACGGGCTATGATTGTTGATGTTTATATGTAATATGTCTGAACACAAGATTGGAGGAATGTGTGATCACAAGCAACACTGAGATGCTAGCAAGACAAGTGCTAAACAAAGACTGATGGAGCATGTGCACAATCCAGGACTTTCCCTCTTTTTGTCACTTGTTAAGAGTCATTTTTTTACAATTTGTTTTGCTCGTTATGTGAGGTACTTGTTAAGCGAGATTCCACTGTATTTAAAATTATTGTGATGTCATCACAATGCTAGGCTGCAATTTTTATTTATTTAATTAAAAATATGTGCTCTCCACTTCAAATTACCAGTGGCTTGCCCCTGTACATCATACTTTTCCTTTTAAGAATAGAGTTGTGCCAGTTATCTAACTAACACCTTTAGGAGGGGAAATTTTTTAATTGAAATAACATGACTTCCAGTTTGCATTAGAAGTTTGTGTATAATTAATTGGGGCCTCCTGCCCCTAAGGTTTCCACATCTGGTTTCATCTTTCATCTATCTTACTCCATTCACGAGATTAAGGAAAGATGGACAGACAACAGTGGGAATTTATAGGTTTACAATTTTTTCAAATTGCAGTCCAATAAAGTTGAGTGTTATACAGTTACCTAGGAATTACTTAATAATTAATGTAATAATAAATCATCTGCATTAATCTTCAGAACTTGTTCCTATGTAATAATTGAAGTCTGGTTAAAGAATTAAATTTTGTCCTTTTTACTAATAAAATTAAATTGTTTTTATTAAAACAACTTCTAGTAAGCTTGTTGAAGAATATTATTGTTTGTCATTTCTTCTCCTAAAATCAAATAATTTATTTTGGAACAATTAACATGCTTAGTCTGTCTTGACAACTATTTTTAAGAATAAATATTTTCTGTGTTATTTGAGACTTTTAATGCAAAACATTTCTTTGCATTAAATGTAGTTTTTTATCGTACAGAAAATTACACATTAAGATGCAATTTTCTGTAAGATAGAAGACTTAATAATTTAATATTTCTGTTTCTGCATTAGGAACTACTAAAATAGGTGTGTATATTATTTTGTTTCACAGAAAGTTTGAATTTTTTAAGAATTTTTTTTGTTTGCTGTTCTTAATTTATGCTTTGAAAATTGTTATATTTCAAAGATTTGTTTCATTGGAATAGCTAATTTTATTGTTCAAGCTATTCGTAATATTCATCATGGAAAGATGAAAGGAATAGATACTGTTTTTGTTGTTGAATATGAAATAACCAGATATGTATTTCTAATATCTGGCTTAACAAAGTTTTCTGTACATCTTTACCATATTGTATGCATCTTGCAACTTCCTTAATGAATATATATATATACATACATACAGAAATTCAATAATTGGTATTCTTATGCACGAATCAAATACTTGTTGTGACTTATGTAATTTATTCTTGGTTGATTTAAATTTATGGGAAAGTGGTGACAGCTTCAGATTATTTAAATCGGAAGAAATTTTTTGTTTTTACATAAAATTTTAAATTTATTTATAAATCTGTAGTATTTCTCACAGAATAATAAAACTGGTATGATTAACTATTCATACAAACATAACCTTTAAATTTAAGAAAAGCAAAAGTATTTTAAATAAACAAATAAAAAACTATTTCATGCAACTTTATGAAATTAATCAAATCTGATTAAATGCATAAGGAATGTGTGCCCACATGAAAAGCTAGAGAGGGGGGGAAAATGTTCCTTAATGTTTTTGTTCAAATGTTTTTCAGAACATGAAGAAAGCTATTTTATGGAAAAAACATTTAGTCCAAATCTTCAGTTCATCCCACTGAGATAGTAATGGTTCCTTATTTGCAACTGTCATCAATGCAAATTTCTACTGGCTTACTGCATAAAAGCTGTCAATCATACTTAGACTGTAGATTCCAGAAAACATAATTCCAAACTAAATGTATACAGTACTCAGATTCTCTAACTACAGATGCTTTCATAACTGTACTTATAGAATATAGTTTGAAGTTGCACTGCATAGTGCTAAAATTGCTATTAAAATAGCATTGTGACAACATCACATGGCAAGTTAGATAGGAAAGTAGGAAGTGATGTTCAGAATTGTAAGTAGTTTACATGCAATGCCATCCAGCATTTCTAGATTGGGGATTTTTATCGACTGACAGAAAATTTGGGGAATTTTTTGGAGTGAATTTTTTTGCTTCGATCTTTTTTCAGTAGATGAAAGGATAAAAATTTTGACATGACAGAACATGTGAAATACTGTTTAAACATTGTGATCAAATATGCTTTGAATTATTCATTGAAAAATTATTCAAAAATGATAAGCTGTCACATAGAAATAGATAACTTGTTACTTCTGCTTTCCAGACTTCAAATTATTTATTGCCACCAGTTTTACTTACTAATTAATGCAGGTGTTGATAATCTTATCGGTTTGAAGTGGTGAAAAAAAATTAAAAACTGGTGAAATGATAGCGATTTTTTTAAAAAGATTTTTCAGAGCAATCCCTGTATAGTCATGAATAAACATGGTTTAATTAGAATATAGGTTGAGCCAGGACTAACGTAGAGAATACTGATTTGAGCTGTTATGCTATTAATGGAAATTATACTGTACTTATAAAACTATTTTTATTGAATTAGAACAAGAAAGTGATACTTCTGCTCATTTCTTAGACATTGTGCTCATGATGAAAGGAGTTGCAATCACCAAAGTATTCTCAGAAAACACATGTACAATCCAATATTTATACCATGGTCATTTCATGATTAAGTTAAAACTATAACCATGAACAGCATATATTGTGATGGCGTACATGGCTCCCCTTGCTAAAACATACAAGGAAGTAAGATAGATTGAGCAACATGAGAAAGAATGATCTTCAAAAGAAATCCAACAGTTTACCAGTCATTCTGGAATAATAAACAGGTCCACTGACCCAACACATACTTGGGATACACAAAATACCCATAAAAAACAGCAGGGTAAGACAAGAATTATGTTACATTGGAACTACTAATAGATCACTAGCAGCAAGAATTGAAGAACATAAAGACATCAATGAAGCCAACCCTTATACAGTGCTTGCAGCATGTGTGTTTCCTGATCACACCTCTGTCTCAGTGACTTGGGACCAAGCTAAAATAATACTGAAAATACATAAGAAGAGACAGATAAAACATTCCAAGGCTTGTCAGATTTACAAAGAAACTCAAATGAGGCAAGCAATCAATTGCAGAGACTGTGACACAATATCAAGAGCATGGGAAGCATTATTAATGATACATAATGATTATAAGATTTATTTATCTGTATATATTGAGTTTTATTTTAGTTCTATTTAATAACACATTTCAACGTGTGCATTTGAATTTGTGAAATTATGTTCTTTCTTTTCAATATTATTAGAGTAAGAATTTACGTTCTTACTCCAATAATCATCTTCCTTGAAGAAAGTCGTTAAAACAACCAAAATCATTAAAATATAATTTAAATTATACTGCATTTAAAAGTATTGATGTGACGACATTAACTAAAACATTTTTTTTTATATTTTCTTCTTACCAACATAAGAGTATTATATTTTAAAAATACATATGGTATGACTAGATAAATTTTAAAAATCATCAAAAACTTTATATTTTTCTGAACATTAACAAATTTTTATGGTTTAACTCATTTTACTTTCCCAGCTGTTATAACATAGGAAAGCGTTGTAATTATGTCAAATTTGACACTAGATTTTTTCAAATCTTGACATTTTGAGACCGAACCTGAACCCAAAAAAGTAAAACAAAAAAAAATGCTGGGGAAAAATTCCATGGATGTGTGTTGACATTTATTTCATTTAATATCTCAGGATGGGTAAAGATGAAAAAGTGAAGTTTAGCTATATAAGTGGCATTATATAGCTATATAACTGCTATGTAACTGGCATTGGTGCTATGCTATTAAATTTTGGAGTACATAACTAGATGGAGAGATGGAAGATCATGTGTCATATCTTGGGTGAAATTTTTATTAAGCACTAAATATTGGGGAAATTCAAGCAAGAGCCCTTGTGAACTTCTCCCCAAACAGTTTAAAATTTCACATAATACAAAATTACCACATATTAGTCTTATTACTAAATCAACAATATAATATTTTTATTCCCAAAAATGACAAATGTTTTTGAGTAGCTTGACCACTTTGCTATTTGAATGTTAGTTGTTTCTGTGATTTAGTTATGGAAATAAATAAAAAGTTATATCATTTGATATAGTATATTTTTGTGTTTAATATTATTCTATATTTTGAATTTAGATTGGAAAAAATATATTAGTAGCAGGAAGAGAAATTGAATTAATATATTTAATTAAACTTCAAAATGGGAATAAAATATCTCAAAAATATTCCAAAAGCGTAATTTTTTTACACTTGTTGATAATCGGCCAGCTTTTTGAAATTTCAGAAGGAATTGAAGTAGCTATCACACAAATATTTTAGATGTAAATCATCCAGCCCCGGAAATTGTACTGGGTGATCGAATGATGTAGAAGTGGCAAGAAAAGAAGTTTGTTGATACTGTGAGTCACTTAGTAATGATGTGAGCCAGCTGTGCATGTTGCACCACTGGCATGTGGTGTCACCAAGTCTGACTCGCGGCATTGTCAAACTCCATTGTGAGTTCTACGTTCATTTTGATCATCTGATGTGTGGTGTTCCAACAGTCGCAATTACTTTTGACTAACAACAAGCATTGTCTCATAGTAAACTTTTCAATAAGACTGTTACTAAATTAACTACAGACTTTAAAAGAAAATGAAGTTATTAATCATTAAGTAACTCTAAACACTGTTTAAAAGCCAAAGTGAGATTTAATTTGGACAAGTGTTTTGAAGCATTATTTTCAGTTTTTTGTTGCAACATTTGAAATAATGTAGTAACTTTAAACTTTAATTTTTCCCTGTGTATTATATAATGTTTAATTTTTCCCTGTGTATTATAGTAGACCCCCCCATAACACTGTTGATAATTCCGTTTTTATATGAATTTCATGTTGTACGAGTCACTTAGATTTTACAAATACGTGTGCTGGGCTGCGAACGGCTCATGTATTTGTAAAATCTAAGTGACTCGTACAACATGGAATTCATATAAAATGGAATTATCAAGTGTTTATAGGGGGGACGACTGTATTGACATTTTTGTATATATTAAATTTGGTTTCCTCCCTTTAACTGGAATCTGGAAAAGTTGTCTTTGCAACTACTAAGTCATTTCAAATCTGTTAATAATATCCAGCAAAAATTTTTTTTAAATTGCTATTCATTATCCAAAAACACTATTCATTGAAAATGAATATGATGGATCCTCACTTTACAGTCCTACTTACTGGTAAATTTTACAAGGTTTATATTATCTTGTAGTTAAGTACTGTATTTTTCATTGATCTGTTTTGCATGATATTTGGAATTTATTTCTTGGAATGGAATCTCAGTTGGAAACGTCAGACCCATGAAAAATTGGCTTTATGATGGCTTATGTAGTGAAGGATTACCATGAACCAGTTAGATTGTACATTAAATATATATCAATTATTTTTATAAATTTTAAGTTAAATGTTTTGTAATTTTTTTTTATGTGGATTTTAAAAATAAAACTTTGGTTTTGCAAGCAAACTGAAATTGTCGAGGGCTATTATTTTATTCAGCAATGAACATTCCCAGACATTATTATTTTACTTTCCTGTTTTCTACTAAATGCTATTATACAACCGTAAATAAGCTGATATTTCACGATAAAGAACATTCAAATTAAACTTGACCAATGAAAAGATAAGAATAAATCATATATTACTAGTTTGCATATCATTAGCAAATATTATTTTAGTACCTAGTATATTGGCAGTTATGGAGTAAGTTGACACACAACAGGCTTAAAGCCTACAACTCTGTAAATAAAAGTGCATGCAGCCCACTGAAAGTATGCAGAAAAGGTTATTCATCACTCATTTAACTACTACTGTATTATCTGATTACACGGATGACAAAATAAAAATATATTAAAGATTTTAGCAATTTGTTTTGTAAAATAATAGTCGATTTTACCATTTATCAGAAAATATCACATTCAAATACAAATTTCATTTTGAGTCAAGACAAATAATCTTGAATAAGATTAATTTCTTAAATAGTCAAATATAAAGTATTGTTTTGCTGCAAACTGCAATTATATTGAATTTGCAACACTAGTTGATGTGTTTATCATGCAGTCTCGCCACATGATCTATGACATATTGTAACAGTTCACTGTCTATAAAAAAATTGAATATTGAAATGTCCACCATAATGATATGCTGATAAACTAAACTAGTTGTAAGGTAGGAATCTACTGTGAATCCGCATTAGAATACTTTACTTTCGACATAAAATATTTGTATAGCGTTTAACTACATTATGTAAATTTTCAAGTTATATTATTATGTTTTCAGATAATTTATTTTAAAATATTTTACAGAATAATTAATTACATTTTCACTACAGTTTATTTATAAATAAAATTGCAAATTTTTTTAACACTAAGTAATAATAAAATGATATCTGCCATTTATATCATGTTTCAGTTTAAACATTTGAAAGTGTCCTAAAGCTGTCTTGAAAACAAACAACTGCATCTGCACTGTTTTAAATCACTATCCAAAGGTGGGAGTGAGTGGGTACAAAAGGATGACTTCTTTCTGTAATGGTCAGCGGCAGTTCGGTCATTCTTTTGTCTTAAGATGTTACAACCATGACAATCAATACTTTAATTTAAACACTTTATTTTACACTATTATTACAGCACTTTAATTTAAAATTAATTTCTGCAAAAGAATATTGCACATTTTAGGTGTGAATATAAACATGATGATAATCTCTCTCAGCTATGATAACACATAATTTTTAAGATAAGATTTAGCTCATTATTTAGTTTGGAATTGCTTTTAGGTCAAACTCCCCATCAATGTATTCTGATGGCACAGTGATTAATTAGCCTATGGTTATATGACCTAATTTAATATAGATCTATAAATGTTAGAAGTGTTATAAGCTATGCTATCTGGTCTATCTGGACCATCTGCACAATAAGCAAAGGTAAGCAAATGTGAATTTGAGTTCTCTTCCCTGTTGAATTTTAATTAAATAATTTTCTAAATTAGTTATTTTTTAACTAATAATCTTAGCACAAAATGGTGGCTCAACTGCCTACCTTTTAAGTCAAACTCTTTGCATGTTTTGTGAAATTAGTAGCATATTAAAAATTATATTATTGAACTAAAAGCATCAAAAATGATTATACATAGGTCAGAGTTAACAAAACAATTAAAGTTTAAATATATCATCAAACTCTACAAATAAATCAATACAGAAAATCTATTATAAAATTTGTAGTTACTCAATATGAATATGGCTAAACTTTCAAAAACATAATACCCAAAACAAAATTAATGTAACAGTAAAAACCAAGACAAATGCAAAATTTTGAGCCCTTTCATGCTGCAGGATCATAAGATCACATGACAGTCAATGTTCATTTTGTAGTTTAGCAGTTTCATATATTTTTAAGTGGAGAACAACTACAAAATGAAGGTCAACTTCCTGTTTTGATCTTCCAAATTTATCCTTTCTGTATCATAAAACTGGAAGATTCCAAAGTTTGTATTTAGTCTTGTAATCAGGAAGTGTGTTGTTTTTCCTTCCATTTCTTTTTAAGGACATGAAATATATTTTCTAAAGCTTCTTGAAAATAGTCAGTCAGTTTTTAATTCACGTCCCATAATTAAGCAATAGGAAGGCAGAAAATGTATCAAAAATTTAAAAATATAAAAAGATTTTTAGAAGTAAATATTAAAATTAATTAGCAGTAGTCTAAAATACACTACTACTATTGTTTAATTCAGACCAAACAAGACACTGAATTGTCGGACTACTATATAGTTAAGTTAATGTTAATTTGGCAGATTGTTTGAATGGAATTAACCATAAATAAATATATAAACATCTCTAAATCCAATTTTTATTTATTACATTGTTTTATTTTAAAAATGGAAATTTGTGTTAGAATAAAAAATATCAACCCAAAAAAAAAAGACAATAAATGTGCGTGCAGATATAAGCAAATAGTTCTAGAATAAAATTTCTTGCATACCAGACAGATTGAATCAATGTTCATAAAATTATACAGATACTCTGACACACAGGTGTACATAATCTGTATAATTTCAAACCCTAGATGATTTATGATGCAAAGTTGCATTACACATTTTAAGAAGGAAAAAAATGTAGATATGATATATCTATGAATCATGTGATATAGCATTCTTAAATTTAAGATATTTAATTTCGTTTAGAATGTGTGTACGGATTATATTTTTGGACTTTACTTTTTCCTTTGACATTCATATATATATATATATATATATATATATATAATGAATTTTTCTTGCAGGAATTTTAAAGCTTTAAAATCCCAGTAAGGGTTTTTTATCCATAATGATAAGTATTTAAATTATTACTCTTAGGGCTTTATTAAGAGTTGTATTGTCCCAGCTTTTTTTTCCTGTGATCTTGCAGAGATGCCTGGCATTACTCTTGCAAGCTTTAAATTAATAACAAACTTTTATTATTTTCTTTTTGTCTAGGAAATTTCTGGTTTCTTTGCTAGTTATTCTTTAATAATTTTTTTTAGCGTACTAGTCAGCATAATAATTTAGTTCAAATTTTTGCTATCGGGGCACCTTTTAAAACTTTGATCACACTCCTTGATTCCATACAATCAAAATTTATTAAATACCTTGCAAAGAAATACCCCTGAAAGGAAGTGTTCCATTAGAGCTCACTAATTCTTAAAATCTGAAATCAATTTAAATAAACTTAATGATGGTTACACACAATTTTTTTGAAAAAACTCGTTTTAATTTTCAGAAAAGTTTAAATGAAATACATATACAGTATATATAAGATTCTAATTGATAAATAATGAAAATTCTGTTGGTTGATTTCATGTTCATATTTTTTTACTATTTTTTGTGGTGCCTTGCTGATCTCTACCAAATCTTTACCCAGCTTCCATCTTGCCATTTGGGTTTGTCATGTAATCCAAACCAAAAAGGCAAGATTGATGTGACACAAATTTATAGAAGGCTTTTGTTTTATTACCAAATAATATTCATTGCAAAAATCATGTGTCTATGGATTCAAAAACAAGGTGGTGGGTACACAGATTATTTTCTGCACCAGGTGGATATCGAGCTCATATTCTGGGATGTATTTATCATTTGATTTAACTCCAAGAATGGCTGTATGTTGTTCAATTCTTAGCCTAGATATGTACAGAATGTTAATTTTAGATTCCGTCAAGCTATTTTAATAAGTTATTAATCACGAAGGATGAATGAGTACAATATTCTTATTGGGATCAATCACTGATAAACTTTAGTCATTTACATTCATTGCCTGTTTTTAAAAGAAAAATTCACATTTGTGGTCACCTTCCAGATATATAACTAGACCAAAAGAAGTATTTAATATCAAATTTTTAATTTATTATGATTACATAGGATATAAAAAAAATAAATATGAATGTCAGTATATATTTCAAGAGTATGTTTTAGCATTATGTGATAAGGCTTCAGTGGTTTGAATATTTGCCTACCACGTGATCTGTGTTTTGTTGCTGGCATTTTGTTTTATCAAATATCTTAACATTAGATGGTAATCAAGTTTATAAAATGTGTTATAAATTATTTATTATAATAAACAAATTAATATAGGAAGGATCGATAACAAATTTCAGGACTTTATTAAAGTAAAATATGATTTCTGGTACAGTTGAAGGCAATTTAAATTACAACCTGTATCCATTTCCACCTGTCTGTATGCAATCCTTAATGATTAGAAACAATTATTTGTTGGCAATAGAACTTTGTAAAAATTAATTCTTTTAAATAGTCATGTCAGTTTATGTATTTAACTAACTTATAAATTATCCAAACAAATTATTATTTCAGACGATAATGCTAATCTCAGCAATAAAATGAAAGCGGAAAGAACCGGATCAACCAGTCACCGTCCGGTGCGACCCATGAGCGAAGAGGAAGTGAGAGAATTCTTTGCGGTGAGGGTATGAGTACTTCTAGTTTGTATGACGTGACTTTGTTGCTTGATCTTTTTAAAGTTGTCCCAATGAAATTTATTATTATTGCAAATAAATTATAGAATATTTCCTTTTTAATTATTTTTAATTCTGTTTAAAATATAACAGTAGTTTTAAAAAGTAAATGTTTTCAACAGGAGGGAGCTCTCGAAAATGCAGCCGATCAGTGCCGACCCGTCGTCTTGGAAAACTTGGATGGAGAATTGCGTGGAGTGTGGCTCCTGACAGAGTGAGTTTAATATTTGTATTTAAAGCACTTAAATAAAATTAATGTTACGTGCAGAAATATAAGACTGTTGCCAAATGATAATAAAACCGTTTAATGTATTGAATTTATTACTTTCTTCATTTATTTTATTACATGTACGGGTTTTGATACAGGATCCAAATTACAGCTATTGAATTATGTAATGTAAGATTAATTATGTAACTAAATATTGCATTACTTTTTATGAGTAATTAGTATGGTTTTTGTTGTACGTTATTCAACAGGAACTATTTATAATTTATAACAGGATTTTAAAAAAAGCCAAGTAGAAAATAATTCATTTTAATTTCAAAAATGTCTTGTAACTACAAAAAATTCTCAGAGTAAATTTATTGAGTTCAACTGATTTTGCGTCTCCAGTTAATCTAGTTGATAAATGTAATGATAGAAATTGAATTATTTATTTGAAAGACTCTTAAAAGTTTCATTATGTGATAAATTTTTTGGTAATCATCCAATTGCATACTTCCAACAGAATAAATAAATTTTTTTATTTTAGGATTGATCACTGGGATACAGAAAAAGAGAGAATTATATTCCTGACAGACTACAGCGTCATTAATTTGAAATACGATTTCATCACCCAGCGTTTGCTGGACTATCGTCGTCTACATCTGACAATGTTCGACCGCATCATTGTCGGAGAACTGAAATATCCAGAAAGTTCTCTCATGCCGTAAGTAACAGTACACTTTACATAATTACTTAGTACAAAATGACTTGCCAAAAGCGTCTCGGTTTGTGAAAATCGATTTGATAATCTACAGAATCATTTATATTTATAAGAATTCTATCATAACAAAGTTATTAGTAATTTCAATATGAGTAGAAGTTAATGAGTCTGAAATGTCAAAAACTAAAGAAACCAGAACAAAAAATTTACAAAATACTACAAATGAAGAAGAGCTCAAAGTAATTGTCTTGCATTCTTCGTGGATACAGGAACAAAAAACATAGCAGAGAGTAACTTTTGGTAGATCATACAAAAACAAGGAATGATGCCTCTATTTTTAATTGTTCCTTCAGCTGTGAAGGATATGTACAATGACTACAATTTTGTTCTTATCTTCATTTGTAGTAGAATATACTGTAAATATTCTCAATATGAAACCTTAAATTTATACGGTACTTATGTATTTTAGTATATATTAAAAACTTTATATATATATATAAACATTAATGTTCAGAAATTGATTGTACCTCTCTAGTTGGTCGTCTTCATTTCTTGAGAATTTAATTCAAAGTATAACATACACACCACCACTAATCTGTGAATTATATTCTGAAAACGTATGAAAATTCTTGTTTTAAGCTATTTCTCTTTTGTTTCTAGAGCATTATCGCATTAAAGACTCACTACTTTTAAAAATATAATTTTAAGAAATTCTAAACCCTTATATAACACAGATTAATTAAATTTTTCTCATTTTGTGTACAGGTTTAACTTGATTTTATTTGTACATTCCGGTTGTTTTACTTCTGTAAATTTTTGTTTTCCTAGAATAGAGACAAAAGTTAAAAGTGAAAACTAGCCCACTTTAATTAGTATTTGTGTAATTGAGAAACAAGTTTTGTTTTGTGAAAAGGATATAGATCTAGTCCAAGACTTCAACTTTTTCTATTTGTGATTCGCTTTTTCCCGAGAAGAATATTACATGACCCGTTTATGTAGGTATATAAAATCTCTTACAGATAAATCATAAAACAATTTATTCCAAATTGGTTCTTTGATATGCATATTATTTTACCATTTATTAAAGACAAAAGCAAATTTGCATACTAATGACACAGATACACTTGTTTATTTTTACATAAAAAATGAAATCTTGATCAAATATTCAATACTATTGCAGAATGCAGGGCATCTTCAGTGTTTTTCAGAATTGTCAGACATTTTGATTTTATAATCGTCAATGCCAAAAATGCAGCTTTCCATAAATATACTGAACAAAATTTTACTGTTATCAAATTTTTCATAACCCCAAAGGGATTGCAATTGCAACCCATGATTTGAGAAATCTTCCTCTAGTCACTTCTTGATGTTTTAAAAATTACATATTTGAATGAATGAAAAAAAGTTTAGAATGTGTCCATTGAGACATCCATTTGTTAATGCAGTAAACAATGATGCAATTTATTTATTTTTTTGTGAATATTTAAAAGTGTAAGAGTATGTCTGTTAAGCCATGATCACACCATGCAATTTCAGCAACCATGATGGCTGTTATTTTTAATTTTGGAATTTTGTTTCCAGCCAGATCATTTCCACGGGGTGCTTGACATTGCTGTTGGGGATTCTGGTTCAAATAGAATTGATTTTTTTGGGCCATTAGTTGAACACCAGTATTATTTGCTTATCGGTACATTCCAACAAAAACTTCGGTTTAGTTTGATTTTGTGAAGCAAATCAGTTTCTGTGCCCATCCTGAATAATGGTAATACCCAAAGTAGTGTTTTTATCTATAATAAATCGGAAATATTCAGTGGGCATATACATCAGATAACATTTCTAGTTTGTGACAGTTTAGAACCTTTGTTGTTTGACTGGCAGATTTTAATGGGAATTGCCCTTCGGAGAGGTTCCAAAGCTGCTAATAACATTGCACATTATTAAAACTGAATTTTTGTATTTACACTTTGTACTTCTGAAATGGATAGAATTTGAATATAAAAAGTTTACATATACAAAGCTAATATTTTAATTCAATTAAAATTTAATTTTTACTTTATGCAAATTAGCATAATTTTGTTCAATTAGTCTAGTCTCCTGTTTTAATATATATATATTATTTAATTTTAAATTTATTATAAATGAGCCATATCACTATATCAATAAAGAAAAATTTCTGCAGACTGTCCTTTTTTTTATTTAAACATTGATTTTGTTTAAATGAAATTCCAGTTTGTGAAATCAATTTATTTATTGACTTGAGCTTCTGTGTTGCCTGAAAATGTGTCAAATTTTTTGATTGGTTACAAGGAAGTTCAAAACCTTATTTTCATACTAAATTAGTATGGACAATAAATACCCTAGGACAATAAATTCATATTATGAAATCTTAATCATGAAAAATTTTAATGAAACTAAACAGGTATTTTATGGAAAGAATGTGAAATTTGTATTGACGCGTCCACTATGGAATTTTATCACATTAGCTACTTCTAGTGGTTCTCAATTCGGTTCTTTTGTTTTGATTCTAGAAAGAGAGAACTTCTAGTCAAAATATTCAAATATTAATTTTCAATAAATTTCTTTTAACAATTTTTTAATGTTGATTTATCTATCTAAGGCAAAATGAAATTTTGTTTCAGGTTGCTTAATGGCCATATTCTGTAAACTGAGCTAAATGGAGTGTTGATGAACTCCAGTTTAAATCTAACTCTGAGTCAGATTAAGAGTTATCCACGTTTCATATTCAGATAAAAACATAACTCTGGTGTTGCTACTCTAGATTTAATGTTATAAAACAATCCTGCATTTGAGATTAAATAAGTCTTCAAAAAATTATGATCAAATGACATGATCGAACATATTTCTACTTCTAACGGATATCGAACGTCCTTATAGAAACTGATTGGAACCTGAAGCAGAGCCCATAAGGGGTTCGAAAACATTTACCTATCTTTCGCATGATCACACCGTAAATGGTTCAGGTGTGTAAAATTTTTTAGTAATTCCGGTGTGATAAATGGTGAATTATTTTTAAATAAGTCTTCTTTTGTAAGCAAAGTCTTGATTGGTTGCAAGAAAACATATATACAAAATGGCAGAAACACAAATGGATATTAACACACATTATAATTTCAACAATTTGAGAAAGAATTACTACTAGAATTAGTAGGTAAAGCATGAGCAAAGCTATAAACATTTGTGCTAGAGGTGTCATAAGTTTTTTCTTGAATTTTGTTGAAGTTTTTCATCAAATTGACCTAATAAATACCTTACTACGTGTGTCCCTTTTTATTTGGTATTGAGAAATAAATTCATCTTCACTCAATTGTTTAATGGGGAGAGAAGAAATGATTTTAATCTTTGATATACAGAAATCATGACATTGATGGTGAAAGTATTGAAAATACTTCAAATATTCTAAAGTTTACTCATCTTTGCTACTTTAGGTTACCATTTTAAAACAAGAGTGCTATTGTGCAAGTGTTAACTCTAGGTTTTAACTGAACTCTTACTCAAGAAGATTGATGGTTTAAACTGAATCTGTTAGGGTTACTTGATTTTGTGAATGGCAATTTCTTGCAAACTCTAGCTTTAGCTTTAACATTTACTCAACTCAGCTTATGGAATACAGCCATAAAAGCACAAAACTTCAGTGCTTTAAAGGGTCTGCAACAAACAAATGTAATTAAAATAATTTGTTAATCTGGCACCCAACAATCTGGAATTGTCCAGTAACAATCTGGTGGAATTCTGGATTAATGTTCCTTATGTCTTCTTGTGTATTAAAATAATGTATTAACTATGCAAAAAAAGTATAAATTTTGTTTTTAACTAGTCAAAATTGGATGTTTCATAAAATATTTTTGTATAGTATAAAAAAAATCAATTAAGTTTTTTAATAAATCTATCAACATTATTCAACAAGATTTTTTTAATAAGCTTTATGCGTATATTTAGTGCCACAATGTTGAATTATGAAAATTTTCATTCTGCGTTTAAGTGACCAATTTGGAATTTTTTTTTAGTTTTGTTTCTGCTCGTATTTGTAAAATTTAATCCCATTTTGCAGGTAATAGCAGCCAAATCTGAATAAATTTTGCATCGGACATTTCTTTTGCGAGATACTAAAGTGTCCGGATCAGTAGAGATGTCCAATGTAAAATTTGTTCTGGATAGAATACTTTAGTCTGTATTGACGAACAGTATTTTTAACTCTTAGAATTTTCTATTATTTGCATAGCAAATTTGACAGTTTGATTTTAAAATACTTCAATCTTGTCATCAATAGATTTTATTTTTTGGGTAGTTACTTTTTGTAATGAGTTTTTGGTGCTGTTATTTGACAATACATCAAATGTCTCAAATTAATTCTTGCGCACTCTTTTAATCCTAGAATTGTCCTTGCTTTTTCTCCTTGTGATAATTTTATTACTCTTGTGGACACTTCCAAGATATACTTTTTTTTGAACTGTAAACAAAATACCTTTTTAAATTATGTTCGTTCTCATAAAGTACTGATGATAATGTGTGTCAAATATGTCATGTCATCTGAAAGAAATGTTGAAATTCATTTCAGAACTTTCATATTAATAAATCTCAAGCCATGTGGGAATTAGCAAGCAGTGATCGTAAAGGATCAAAAGTGATGATCTTTATTTTGTATTTTGCAATATTGTTAGTTTTATTGTTGGTTAATGGCCATCCAACGGTTTCATTTTGCACTCGGGAGTACAAAATTTTATACAAAATATTGCGTGATCAGTCAACATTTTATTCTGTAGTGGACAGGTTGAATATTTTTAATTTCCAGTCACTTATGCCCCATTCCTACTAGACAGTTACACTAACTACCAACATATTAAAAAAAAAAGACTTCGTAAAATTTGTTACACTCAGAAAACAGTTTGTTTTCCCTCTTTTTTGCACATTCCAAAATGTCTTGTCCCTCTCCACTTTCCATTTTCTATTCTGATATCTTATACTCTTCTGGTTTGCTCATTTCTTTTTTCAATTCTTGTGATGTTTCAACTCACAGTAACAGAAAGTTTACCGAGGGGACTTTAGTTGCAAAATAACTCAAAGTAACCTAATAAATGATTAATTACTTTTTATAGCTATTTCAATATTAAAATCACACTCTAAACTAAAAAATTTGCTTCTTACTCATATTGAATATAATTTTGAGCTTATCAATAATTGAACTTTATAAATATGCTTCTTTTTGTTGTTTTAACAATTATTATTAAATGTGGTTATAATAATAGGTTGGGGAAAGAAGGTATGTGTATCAATTTCTAAAGAATTACTATTACATTTACTTTTTTTAATTGAAAGTTCAAAAACACCATGTCATAATTGTGATTCTGGTTTTGACACTTCCAAAATTGTTGCATTAAATATCTGTTTTTATTTGTTAAAAATTCTGGCTTTTCAATTATGCACTCCAATAATTAATAGACAATATATTTATTTCCACTTCAATATGATGTTTCCACTACTGTTAATATTGCAGAACTTACATACACTCAATTCTCTGATATTCTGCTTACCTGTTTGACAGTTTGATCTGCTGCCAAAATTTTGTTTTGTTGTTTTCTACAGTTTTTTAATTTTTTTTCTTGCATTTTTTTTTGTTTTTTTTAAATCTTGCAGTCTTATTTGTTTTTTGTTTGTTTTGCCCGCTCTGCTTACTTTATTTATTCAAAACTAGGAAGCTCAACGGAGCTGTCGGTTTCATAAAGGAATGGGTCGTTCCCAAATTACGACAGACGAATCCAAACTCTCGGTCAGCCCAGGTCCAGAACCAGAGCGACACAAATACTGAAAACAGGTGCAGTTTTATATATAGGTGATCTCTCTGTCTCTCTCTCTCTCTCCTCTGTCAGTGGAAGCATGTTGTGTTGTTACCTTTTTAAGAAATTTGACAATAGACTGTGGTTGCATGCTGTTGTTCTGCTTTTGTTAACTGGGAAGCTGGACAACTAACTAATTTTTGCTTAGTAAGATTGTAACTGTGCCGGAATCGAACGGATTTTTGTAATGGTTCATATGGTTGACGAAATACTGAATCTTAATTTTTCACTCCGTTAGCACAAGAAATCAGATCGGAGTCAAGTGCATGTGGAACGTGGAGCAACCATTGCCTTTCTTAAAAAACTGGAACCCCTGGTGCCGAGAGATCCCGTGGATCACCTACACCTCTCATCCCCTGGCCAAACACCAGAGTCGCCAGAAGACGAGCTACGACATTGAAGACTTCTCCCGCCACCTGGTCCAGGCCGTGGAGCAGATGGATCCGGCGGCCCTTCCTCCCAACGTTCCGCCCTCGTCGAGACGGTGTGAGATCCAGTACCAGCCGGTTGTGGTAGAGAACTACGCCGGCATAGCCTCCGCATTTCACAATGCCAACGACCTAGGTTTCTTCAAGGCGCGCGGGAAGGTCAGCTTCTAGCCCGGCTCACGAAATACATGTTCATGCATTTGTCGTTATTTTTAATCCCAACATTCCTGTGATATATTTAATATATATAAATATAAACAACACCAGTTAAATGTTCCATTTGCCAAATCAGTAATGCTTTTTGCTTAATTTCGACCATAGATTTTTTGACATTCTAGTCTCGATTTTTCAAAGTTACAGTACAAATTGCAGGTCGACTATGTAAGTTCCAGTCAGTTTTATAAGATGTACGGGCATTTATGAACAACTATATACATAATATATATACATCATGCAATCTTGTTAAGCGAAATTGAGGTGTACATAATTATTTTTTATTGTATTTTTGGTAAATTATATGCATAACCACCAGACGTTGCAGGCCTGTCACCCTTTCGCTTGCAGTTCGGTGTGGTATGGTCGTTCGATTTCCATGTACGATTATTTTAACTGGATGTAACGGTATAAATCACGTTTATTTTTTATTGTGATTATAACAAGAATAATCGGTTAATTTGTTGTATATATGGATTTCTTTTTTTTTTTTAATGTTTGCAACTAAGGACTTAATAAATGATTGATTATCAGAGTAATCCGTTGTCGAGAAGT
Organism: Centruroides sculpturatus; assembly: GCF_000671375.1. Classification (NCBI taxonomy): domain Eukaryota; kingdom Metazoa; phylum Arthropoda; class Arachnida; order Scorpiones; family Buthidae; genus Centruroides; species Centruroides sculpturatus. The sequence continues at coordinate 122,788 of NW_019384941.1, read as the reverse complement.
AACTAAAAACTTTATAAATATTTGCAAGAAGCAGTTTATTTATATCTTTGATGCATAGTAGCACACTACCAAATACATGCCGATACATCTTCCACGTAACTAAAACAACCAGAACGATTACGTGACTCAACGATAAAAAAAAAAAAAAAAACGAAAACAAAATCGCACCCGGTCGTACGATCGAAATCAAAAAATCGTGCGACGATATAAATATCACAAAAAATGTTCGACTATTCTAACAGCCAATCACCATTTTTTTAATCGATAAAATAGCAAAAAATGCTTTCTAAAATAGCATCGTTTTCTAGGGAAGAAATTCGGAAGAGAAAGGAAATAACGCACAAATATAAAAAATTGCATATCGTGTGTGTGTTCGTTTAAGGCTTTAAGCAAGGTTTTTATATCCTCATTTATGCAGTTTTTTTTCTTTTGCAATGTAAGTCGGATTAATAGAAAGTGTCCTACAAAAGTGCATATTCTGTGTTCGAAAAGCATAGACGTACGCCATAGCGATAAACTTAACGATTCGTTCGTTCGTTAAGGGTAGAGAGAGAATTCGGAACCGACGGAAGTGAAACGCAACGTCTTCCGGGTCAAATCTAAGGGCGATATACATTAAGCAAAATAAAAATAAAAAAAATTGCTTGGTTGTAGGAAGCATCTGACTAGTTGACACAAGACGGCGTTTGTATGTGTGTCTGTCCTGCATCTTTTTATATTCACCTGAGTTATGCAAAAGCGAAAACTAAGGGCATATTTTAAAAATATGCAAAAAAAAAAAAAGAAGCTTACTAATATACATATCAAAATTTTCATAAGCAGATTATTAATTTTTTTTTTACTTTTCTGCTTCTCGATATAACTTCTTTTTTTTTTTTTTAATTTGACAGTAAAATATACAGCTTTGCTTATTCTATTTACAAAAATGATGATGTGAAGAATGTGAAGCGGAAATGGAACAGAGAGAGTGTGCTTTGTGTAGGAATTCTATCGAATCGTAGCGTTTGCCGTACTTAGGAGTCACGAAATAATTGTGGGAATTATTATATATTGCTGCATAACTAACCGTGCTGGCCAAGGTACGTTTTTAATTAATATATATGTATGTATGTATATATATATATCCCGGCCGATCGTGCGGTTCTTAAAGGATAAATCTGTTTTTTTTTTTAAAAAGTTCGAACCGGAGGCGTCCGGATTCGAAGACCGGTCGTCTGGCTCCCGGTATAAATGTATGGTAGGAAATACGAATTACGTCTTAATGGGAAATCAACACTTATCGGTAAATATAGACATAATACTGATGGCAAACGTTAGGTAAGGTTTTGACGGACGGGTACTCCGGCGTCCGAGACAGTTACCGTGGCGGCATCCTATTTTAGTCATGAGTGGATGGATAATGTACACGAAGTTATGTACAGACGCAGCGGACAACTTTTTATGCTTTCGAAGTGTTACCGTTTCCCATGATGGTTCGCTCTTTGTAGTATATCTCTTCGGTCTCTTTATCGCAGAGTAGTAGGAGAATGGCACCCGACAGAAATATCGCCGCTCCCCAGCCCACTCCGTAGGCCCATCCGAACTCCCACACCTGGCGATTGCTGTTGTCGATCTCGTTTGCAAAACACGCAGGATAGATGACTAAGGCGATCAGTATACATATCACTGAAAAGAAAAAAAAAATGGCGTCGTTAGTATTTGTGATACTAAATTCAATATGGGGAAAGTTCGCCCGAAATACATTTCTGGGTATAGCTTTGGGTCTACGATACCATCAAACGGAAATTAATTGCAAAAGTTACTCGAGTTACTCTCGTACTATACGATACTATGTTTATATTAATCTGTTTGCCACTTGGATCAACCAGGGAATACGAAATTCATTTCCAATATTAATAAACTCCGTTTCGTCACTTAACCTACGAGGTGCGACGAGTGTGTACAATTAGCCATCCCCCGGTTACGTCGAGTTATCAGTTAGTCCGTAACATCCCGGTTCGATTAGTTACGGACTAGGCCCGGCCACATAGTTCTGTATTTAACCGATATGCTGCCAGGACGATGACAAAAACACGACACACTATAGTCTTTTTATTGTAAGTTTTTGTTTTACTTTCCCCGATACGTAACGAGGGAAAGTATGGGAATCGTGTCAAATTTGACCCTCCAAGTTTTTTGCAAATTCCACGTTTTGACATCACCCGAATCCAACAAAATAATAAAAAAAATAAACGGCAAAAGAAAATTCCGAGGATGCATGTGTGTTGGCGTCTATTTCGCTTAATATCTCGGGACGGGGTAAAGATTAAGAAACGAAATTTGGCACGAAGACTTGTATGCGAGGGGGAATCAGTGTCATAGAGGGGCGTCGTGTATCTCCCCACCATCTCGAGAAGATTGTGACTTAATGAAGATTTTATTCGTTATTAACATTTACACTTTTTTTTTTTTTATGAAACTGACCACTACCTTAAAATTAGACTTTTTGCCATTTTATAGTAATTAGAAAAGAAACTATAGTTTTTAACAAAATCTGATAATAGATGGTGCCACAGGCAATTTTATTTTTTGCTTAATATTGTAAAAGTTTTTAAAATAAAAACTCAACAGACGGGAAAGTTACGCAACTCTCGTTGCTAGATTTTTTTCCACTATCACGTTTACCAGTTTAATTTTATTTAAATAAATGTTCTGCCTATTAAGTAAAACGGATTCGATCTTCACAGCATACAGTCGACCCCCCTATAAGATATAGATACGTTCCAATTTATTAGGAATCCGATTTCTTACAAGTCGTTCCAATTACAGCCCGACACGTGTCAAGTTTACGGACTACGGCTGATTGAAAGGTTTTCTTCCATAAAATTAATCGATTCTACACTAATCCGACTCAACATTTCCAAAATACGTATATTTTTTCGTAGTTTCATAGGAATCGTAATTATAGGGACCTTAATTATAGGGGGGTCGACTGTACTTAGCTTAGCTGCAAGTTACGGACCACGGGGCTGGACCACATTAGTCAAGAGATTGGCCCGGGTGAACGAATTTTCCGTTTGGCGTCATTGCAGACCCTAAGCCGGCACCTTACGACCCACACGCCTGCTCCCAATGCTTTGTCTACGAGCTCTGCACCATCTCTTCTGGTGTCACTCTAGAAAAACCCTGTGTGTATATATATATATATATATATATTTTCACTGAAAATATCAAATCCGAATTTAACACAACCGATTAGAACTTCTAAATAAGGGATTGGTCGATATCGAGTTGTTAGATTCGAAAATATTCCAATTTATGTAATTTCTAAGCATCTTTTTTTCATTCAATTTGTTAGTACGAAATACGAGATTGCCAGGAATAAGGCGTGGCGATTCCTTTGTTCATTCGGTGCTTACATATCTACAACTTCAAAGTCGTCACGTTTAAGAGAAGTCGGTAGCCCGAGACTCGAGACCAACCGTGGGTTTTCCTTTTCGGAAAGATGCAACGGTGGCGTCAGAATTGGCTTGCACGTTTTCCGTCGAAAAAGGGTTTTCACGGCGTCTCGACGGGCAATAACCCGCTGCAGACACTTTCTCGGTCACTTTTTCGTCCGGTCGCAAAAAAAAAACACTTCCGTTAAAAGTAGAAGTTGGAGGAGCAGAGGCTGCCGTAAGGAGAGTATAAAATTCAAAAGGAGACCGTGCAGAAAAACTACGCTAATAGAAGATTCGAAAAACGAATTGTATTTCTTCCAGGCAACCTCTTCGTTAACAGAGAAAATAATAATAATAATACTCACGTCCCGTCAGCATGACGTAGAGTGCGTATCGATAGAGACGGTATTTCCTGGTGGGATCTTTGCTGCATAGACCGCAACCCGTCATGACCGTGGCGGCGATGTCGAACAACAGGGTCATGACGCTCAGAGCCGCCGCCGCCTGGATGTAACCTGGCAAGAAAAAAGAACGGTGTAAAGGAGACGTCTAACGGAATCGGGGGCGGTGGCCGGGTGCTCACCTTGCTGTCGAACTCGGTAGCATCCCGTCCGGTAGTCCACGCCGAACGGTAGAGGCTGAGGAGCGTCTTGCTCGATGCATTGTTCCCATAGACCCTGTCGGAATTTGTCGGACGTCAGCCAATTGGACGAAGCCAGACACAGGATCATTAACAGGATTACTATCAGCCCGCATATGAATGCGATCACCTGCAAAGACACAAGAGAAACGTGCAGCCGAATCTGCGTTTTTTTTTTAAATTTGTGTTTCTATGTCGGACGTCCGTGTACCCTGCCAAGAAGGTCAAAGGGTTACCACGTCGGCGCCTCGACCACTCGATCGATACGCGCCCTCGGCCGCTGTCCGATCGATCGAAATCGCTTCACCTGTTGTGAAATTACGTCCCGGATACCGGAAAAAAATTCGTCGTAAGTTCTCCCTCTTAAGAAAAGGGCCGCGCGGACAAACGGTACGCGCCCGTCGTTCGGACGGCCTCGTTTCCGATTTTCTGCAAAGAGATATAGTCCATCGACGTCATCGGCGAGTTTCCCGTCGCGGAAAAAATAACAGAGCGCGCGCGGTTATCTTGGCATCCGTCCAAAACGTACATCGGACGTGACGTTACGGAACCACGTTCTTTTCCGACAGGTAACGGAAGGAGGAGGAGGAGGGGACGGAAGGGGGAAACGAACTTTGTCCGGAAGGTGAAGCGTGACGGGCCGTTCCTACCTGGACCAATTCGCTCTCCCACGGAATCCGAGACAGGCAGCAGCACTTGGTGGTCTCCGCGTCATATTCCGCCACGTATACGTGCGGTACGCGCTTTAGCTGGCGCGACGATGCCGCCCGCGACATTCCGGCATCCTATCCCGACGGCCAGTGTAGTATATCCAGGAGGTACAAGTCGATAACTTCTCACGTGACTCGCTCGCTTAGCACCATCTAGCGGAACTTCCATTTCCGACCGGAGAAATTCCCGCCCCCCCCGGAAAACCTCCGACCCGGTAGAAGGCCGGCCGGCACTTCGGTCCGGATAAACAGAATGGTAAAACGCATCCTCCCGGCAATCCGACAACGCGCGCCAATTGGCATCCCGCCGGAAGGGAGGTCTGCAATTAGAGAGCATCCGTCGACGTTCCGGAGCGGAGGGGGGGAGGCGGAAAAACGCTTTAATCCGTAATTCGGTGAAGGCGACGAACGACTTCTTAATCCGTTTCGTCTGCGATCGATGGAGATTGACGGCCGCCGTACGAAACTGCTCCCTTCCCCCCTCGAGACTTTATTTGGCTTTAATCTTTTAATGATGATTTATCGATCGGCGCTCGGACGTTAATAAAACTCGTTCCGTCCGCTCGCCAAATTCGAAGCGGGGCGCGGAGGCCGGCTAAAAATTAAATAAAACGCAGTCCGTTTAACGTTTAATAACAATAATAAAGAGGAGAGGAGGGGGGAAAAAAAGCTTTCCCTTATTAAATTTTCTGCTCGGAGCGCTTCTTTCCGAATATTCTTCATTAGCTAAGAAGAAAATCGATAAAGCTTATATTAAAAATAATAGCGTAATTCTCCGCCAGGTGACCCCACATCGTTTGTGATTTTTCCTCCCAAAAATAAAATAAAATTTTTAATAAAGCCGTCGAATAATTTTCCCGGTCGATAATCGAAGAGAAATCGATTTAAGTAAATCCCCCCAACCGAATATTCCCGGATGGGTTTGGGGAAATTTCCCCGCCGCGCTTCCGTCTAACGCCAACGATTATCGGGGAGGCGATTTGGTCGATTTTTGACAAAATTCCGAAAGGTGGTGCCGGGGCAGGAAAACGAATTAAAGGGGAAAAAATGGCGGCCGAATCGTTCGGACTCTGGATCGTTCCGCCTCCACTCGACTATTCCCGTGGGTACTCATCCCTCGACAATCGATGGGCCACCGAAGGATTTTCGGTTCCTCGACCTGAGACGAAAAAGAAACCGCGATCATTAAATTAAACTCATCTTAAAGAACAGAAATCGCTTTCCACTTTAAAAAAAAGACATCTCGCCCAGAATCGATCGTTTCCGGCATTTCCGCTTCCTCCTCCTTCTCCTCCGCAAAGATTTTCACTCGGATCTTTATCTGCCCACCTCGATAAGTTTTGGAAAATATTTACTGCCGGACGGCGTTGGGACTAATGTTTAATTAAGCCATTCCCAAATCGTCCATCACTCGGAGGACTTTATAGTCCTCGAGTGGATGCCGTTCTTCCTTCTCCGGTCAAATGAAGTAATGAAATTCCAACCTTTTATTCGTTCGCTTCGCTAAAATGAGTATCTGTTTCGTCGCTTTGTTTTGCCACTCCGAATTTCCTCTTAGGAACGGATTTCCTAAGATAGATTAATTTAGCCAAACTTAAGCTAGTCAGTGGAGTTTTCCAAGTCTTCGAAAAGTTTTACGGGAAAGACCACCTCGATTTATCAAGCCCAGTCCGTGGTTTTCTAGGGATCAAGTAGATTGTACCGATGGTGATCCACCCCCACAGACACACACACCACAGAAAATTTTTAAAATGCCTGTGACCCTATTTATATATAATACTGTTTTTGTATAGCAGAACTGAAGAAGCTTATACACAACTTTGCACAAATCAAAAACAATTGTGTGTGTGTGAATTTTGGACTAGTTTGGAATTACTGATACCTTTTTTTTTTCCTGTAAATGGTGTATAGGCCTATTATATTTTGTAAGAAAGAAGTTTCAATTAACTCTGTAACACTACCTCCCAAACATAGACATATCTATGATATAAAATGTCCAAGGCATGTTTTCTAAAATAATGCCAACTAAGGTATTTAGTTTTTCTCACAATGTGTTCAAAAACTTTGTATATTTTTGGTTAACCTTACATAAACTATTAAAAAAATCATCCCTATAATTCCCTATAAATCTGTCCTTATAGATATTTATGAATCAAATCATATTTATATTTTGCAAGCCAAAACTTGGAAAATTAGAATGGGCAGTAAGTTTGAAAATGACACCAGAAAAATATTAAAAAATGGCTCCCTTGAATCATTAAATTTTACAGGATAAAATTCTCAGTTAAAACTTATATCCATTTTCCATAGTCCAGTAAACTAATTGACATTTCTTTCTTTTTTAATTTCTCAATGCAATTTAAGCAAACAACAGACTACCTTTTCTATTTTATAACAATTCATTAGGTATTGTAATTTTGTACTTGTCCGTTTTCATTACATTGTTCACCTATTAAGATGTTAGTAATGTTTTAATTGTTGTGGATTCTATAATACTGCTAATAATTCTGTGATTTATTAGAAGAATTGAAACAGAGACCTGTAAAATTTTAACATTCTATAATTTTATCATCCCGTATCGCCTACATAAGTGTATTTTTTCTTAAATTATACTAAATTCCAAAGAGGGGTCATTAATTATACTTCGATCAAAATGTGCATGTTGTGTTTTTCTAAATATTTGATCGCTTGTATCTGAATTTTTTTGAGTGACCGGACAGACCTTGCAAGCACTTACAGTTTGGCTTATAGAGGATATTGCATATTGCACGTTAACGTTGCAGTTCCCCATTGAGAAGACTGCCTTTTTGTTTTTTTGACCCCAGTGGAGGTTTGGAAAATTACGCTTTAGTATAATTATATAAATTGGTAACAAATAATTTATTTGTTAATTATACTGATTAAAGTCTATGATGTACCGAGACTCGAATGGCATTATTATTATTTTCCTATTATTAATTGTAGCAATAATGATGCCATTTGGGAAGAACTATCCAAACATTAATTAACGTAATGCCATTTAAAATGTAATTGATATCCAATCATTAGTAAATTAAGTATCTAATAATAATAATAATGAATAAGTTAATAATTTGTATTTGACTCCTTTACTCAATCTAAACAAAAAAAGAAATTAATTTATGAAATATTTAACTTAAAATATTCTTTTTGTTTAGATTAATCAATGGACTAAATATTAATAAAATAAACAATGTAAACTTACTGCAAAAATTTAATCGCTTACCTTTAATGGCCTCACTACCGTTACGGTCTCTATAGTAGTCGTTGGCGCAACCATTTGCAATCTATTCCTAAATAAAATTTCCATAGTTTGAAAATGGTAAGACAATTTGGATAAGATAAATTAAGATAATAGTAATGTATTCTATAGTTTGGTGTCTGTAATTTGAATAAAAACTAGTAAACGTGGTCCCCAGTTTTGTGCCGTTTACTCCAATGTATTTTTAAATGATGGACCACCTGGAACTTTTTGCCTCCTGCAAAGACTAGATCTGAGATCTCCAGATTAGAGATTGTATGGTAGATAATATATGGTAGATAATATAGTAGTATTAAAAAGGAATTAGACAATACAAATGTACAAATTAATTTACTTTTTTCCATCCTGTTATTAATTTTTGAATTTGTTACATGGTTAAATGCATATATATTCTCTGTATAGCATAATGGGAAAAATGACAAGTAAATATTTAATACGGGAAAATAAACTTAGTGAAAAACACATTACGGTAGAAATGGGAATAAAAAATTTAAAGTTTAATTTTTTTTTTTCTGAAAGAAAGCATTTTATTTCTATTTTCAAAATTATATTAATTATTTCTATATTTTTTGCACTTCATTTATGTTAGAAAAATCATTATATATTTAATGATTCTTTGTAAAAGGTAAAAAGAACAGGCAAAATAATGTTAATCTAAAATGGCATTTGGAACAGATTAAATATTTTAATGGTTGAAATGAAAATGAATGCAAAATTGAATTCGGAATAACACATCATATAAATATTTAAACATTTAATAGAATTTTAAACTTACTTCTGGATCGTGTTAGTTTTTAAATTCCTAGCATAACAAGCAAAGTACAATATAGCAAAATTCTATACCATCTTTGCAGAAACTAAATGCGCACAAGTATTTGTACGGGGTGGCACACCGATTTGCGGATTCGTGCGCCAGAAAGTCAATTTTCTACGTGCATTTACTCAGTTTGAACCGTGTGTTTTGTAAATTCCGACGATACCGCACGCCAGTGCAGAGTTAGAGGCTGTGGCAAGTTGCCATATCTGATTATTTCTCGAGAGAGAGAAATTTTAACAAATTGAAGACTAGCAGATTTTTTGAGATTATCCGAGAATGTAAAAACGGCAGATTTTGCTATCTACAATATAAGAATATCAACCATACACTATGCAGCGGGTCAAAGCTGCCACATGTACTGATTTACTGGACCAGTTTAATCATTTCAAAAACTGATTTAATAAAAAAATTGAGATCAAGCTTTAACAGCTTATAATGAATACTTCTATGGCCAGTTTCTGACAGACTTTTTTAAAATTTTACTGGCAATTTTTCTACCTGTTCATTCATTTGCTGCTTTCTGTAACAGTTATTGATTATTGGTAATTACAGGGTTGAACAGATGAAATCTAGAGATCAAACGCTAGTGACATATTCCTCTAGTTATAAATCTATTATTTTTTTTTCTATTGTGGATTTCCTACTGCAGGTGTTTTTGAAAGAAACCCCATAAATGATGGCATGTTACTACACTTTTATTCGGTACTCTAATCTCTCTAATGAATTCTTTTTTTATTATAAAGTATTGATCAATTTTTATAGGCTACAGATTATTATTATCGCAGTTATCATTGCTGCAACATCCCGAATCTAAACAATTGATACTTAAAATTGCTTGAAGTACGTGATAAGTAAAAAAATCTTTAGTTTAAAATATATAACTAATTCTTAAAAGAATTTTTAATTGTAAAAATATAATTTTTTCCAGAGAATGATACAAGTTTCTTTGCAAATTCAATCTTTTCTACCTCTTCAAATTACAAAAATAAGTGGATAAAAGTGATCATTTTTAAATAAAGGGGCAACTCTTTTATTTATTTTTAACAATTTTTCAAATTACTTTTCCTTCATCTTCGGAAAGTAACCGTCATTGATTTTTAACCGGAGTACTTTATTCTCCCGTAGATGAAGCCATAGCGCTTCAAAAATATTAGATATAAAAATGAAAGTTTGTGGAATTCACCTAAAAAATATTTATATTTAGAAAGATATGAGATGATTTATTTCATTTGATAAATATCTCCGCACACTATTTATTGCTACTCAGTAAGAGAAGGGAAACGACTACGAAGAAATAAAATTTTATACAACTTATACTGCTAACATTAATTTTTTTCTTTAGAGAAAATTATTTAGGCCTACCTTTTTTTTTTTTTCATTTGCGCCGTAATCAAGTAATATCGTAAGTGGAAGGTTTATGGATTTTTTAAAAAATCTAAACTGATATTCTTAAATAAATGAAAACAATTGTGACTCGTAATGTGAAAAATCAATTCTCCTGCAACATTACCATCAAATAGAAGAAGCAGATGATTTTTATTTATGATCATGATTTTCTAAAAAAGCAAATCTTGACTGCATGTAATAGCATAAATAGCATTTGTAAAATGATTATTTTACAAAATAATGATAAATAGTAATTCAGATATTAAGTTATTCTCGTACTCGGATGAAAAAGTACTCGTTACAAAAGTAAAGGTTTACGTATTGGAAGAAATAGTAATATTTTAAAATATACTTTTTAATATCAAGAAAGTATGAAACAAATATAAGAAAGTAATCCGTTGAAATCTGCTTTGTGAGCATTGACGTGTCCGTTACGGGTTTGGCCGGATGTGTAATTTTACCGGGGTTCTACCATCCGTTAGAAATTTGAAACATTCTTACTCAGATTCGAATCAGAGATCTCGACCGTTTGATCTTATTTGTTCAATAATACCACCAAAATAGAGACTTTGAAGATGCACGTGGGCATCTGTGGAAGAGGAAAATGGAAAAATTGCCCCTCCCTGGGAGTGAGTGAAAAATTCCACAAAATATAATCATAAAAGTAATTGAGATATGTAATCTTATACCCTCAATGAAGGGACGGTTTCTCTGTATTAAAAAAAAAATGAATTACATCACTAAATTTTTATCTAATTATTTATCTTCAAGCTTTGTACATTTGGAAAAATTTCTGGCCACTAAGATGTGTATCAAAATTTTGTCTATACAAAATACAAAACATGAAGTAGAACATTAAGACCAAGATATAAAGCTATACATACCAAACAATAATAAAGGATCTAAACAATTTTAACATCATTTTCCTTAAAATTGCTTATTAAATTTTGAGGATTTTTAAACTTAAATTCTCAAATTCAAATTTATAAATGCAATCTTTTGTTTTTGTCATCCCAGGGCTAAAAATAAAATCGAAAATGGACCTTAAAAAAATTATTATTATTATTATTATTGGCAAGCTACCAATAGTTTTTCTCTCTTCAAACATCAATTGCTAGTGCAGCTGCACATTAACACACACTTTTCTTTGGCTGCTTTCTTACTTGAACTAAGCTAATTATCTTATCCAGATTTACTAATTATAAAAGTATTATATAAAAAAAAAGATGATGATTTAAATGCAGTGATTATCTGCAATAATACTGTACATAAAAACAGCTCTACTAATTTATCATTAATGGTAAATCATTTCGAAACATAAAGGACCAAATTTCGGTCAGGGTAAACACAAATTTAATGGCACGGATTGAAAATCCGAGAAAATATTCTTTTCCGTATTCACTTTTATACGGAAAGGGATCAAAAATAAGTAACAAATTGCATATTTAAAAAATTTGGCACACAATTTGATATTCATACAATATTAAGCAAAAGTTTATTAAAGTTTTAGCATTAAGGCGAGCAAAAAAGAAAAAGAAAACGTTAACTTTAGCAATCCAATGTTTAAATTTTTTATTCCAACGTTTAATCATTCAAAATTAGAAGGAAACATTAAAATTTAAATCGGACTTCGGTTAAATTGGGAAACTTCTTTCAAATACTAATAAAGAAAATTAATTTTATGTAATTATTACTACTTACAAACTATCTGATTTGTTGAAAGAAAACAATAACAAAATTTTCTACGCTCCGTTTGATATATATTTAATGAATAAGAATCATCGTATACCATGATAAAAACAACTGAAGCGTAAAAGGAAGCCGGCAAATCTTTATAGTTATTATACGCTTCAATGAATTCATATATAGTGTTTGTGTATTTTTTTTGTATGTATGTGCATGCATATATATACACACACACACAAACACACTACACAAAGTACATACATATACAAACTGGAGGAGAGAAGGTTCTATTATTTTGTACAATTAATTCACCTGTTTCATTGCAAAGCTTAAAATAAAAACATTACTAAGCTTCTTTCTATATATAATTACATCCATAAATGCTAACGGTTATTCCTAAATTAAAAACAGGAAGAATTTCTTTCAGAATTTACAAAAATTCAACATAATTATTGATCGTAATAAAAATACAATTAACCGCACATTACATATTTGTTCTCGCCGACCGGATTCCCCGCTTTATTAATTATTTAACATTTATTGCATTTAAACACTACACTACATTAAACTCCTTCCATTTTAAAATTATCCCATACACTTCTTGTTACTAAATATACAGAGATAACCACAGAACAGTTAGATTCATTTTTTTTTCCCCTTCTCCTCCATTTATTAAAATTAACCACCACGATTGTCGTTATATCCATTACAAAGTCGACCCCCCCCTATAACACTGTTGATAATTCCGTTTTATATGAATTCCGTGTTGTACGAGTCACTTAGATTTTACAAATACGTCAGCCGTTCACAGCCCGCCACACGTATTTGTAAAATCTAAGTGACTCGTACAACACGGAATTCATATAAAACGGAATTATCTACAGTGTTATAGGGGGGTCGACTTTGTATTATTTTTTTAAGTCTTATATTCAACGTTCACGCCGAATATTATCCAAAAATACACGTAAGTGGGATATTTTTAAACGAATGCATTAACGTTTTATTACTTTATCAATGACGTAAGCTATCAGGAATGCAGATTAAACACTTAACCATCGCTTTAAATAATATAATAAGTTGTTTATATAATCCTGTACTTCGTATATATATAATAATTTACGCGTTATTTACCGTATTTTTAATTAGAATTAACTTAAATATAGATAAATCAAGCAAACACACAACAGATTTGTAATCGATTTAGCAATTTTAATACGCGTTTGCCTTTATTTAATTGCCGTTTTGATGTGTAACGCGCACTAATGTAGTTTCATTTCCTACGCGCTTCGATTACAATTAACCTCATTAAACGTATTTAAGGTATTGAAATGTATAGAAGGGGGAGAGGGAGGGAAGGAAGGGGGAAAATAATTATAAATGCCCGTAAATAACGATTAAAACTTACCGTTTATTCGCTAAATGACGTATTAAAAGGTCAATTCGTGAAACGTTTCGAGAGCGAAACACGAAAAAAATTATCCGAATTATACGAAATCTACATCACGATAAGCCTAAAAGTGATTGTTTGTGACTCTAACCTATACGCAGCCGTCGTCGCTAAGGCAACACGCCTGCGCACAAGACGGAATCTCAGGAATGCGGTATTAGAAACGACGCGTTATTATTATTATTATTATTATTACTATTATTAATATTGTTTGCTATAGTAGTTAATCGCGCCCCCTGCCGAACTCTTTTAGGAATTAATCAATTTCGGTTTTCTTAAAAAAAAAAAAAAAATACGAAAATTTACGCGTTTAAAAAAAAGTAATTAAGACGAGAAAGAAAAAAAAAACGGAAGTGACGCGTCGTGCACACTTTTGCGCGTTTTCGAGCATGCGCCGGGAGTTTGAATTTCGTTTCCTTTTTTTTAATAATAGAAGAAAAAAAAAGCATCCATTCGTAAATATCCGACTCCACCTCTTGCTAGGGGAGGTCGGTGTTTCCGGTGTTTATGCAATTGTTTTTTTTTTGGAGGGGGTGATGCGCATCGGCGGCGGCAGTTTACGCGTTGCTATGGCGAGTCACGTGACCGGTTTGGAAATTTTATTGCTGCCGTGTGACGATATCGATACGTATAAGAACAAATAATTGGGTCGTCGCCGCTGTAGTCACGTAAACACGATTGTGATTGCCCTTCGCATTTTTGTCGATGTTCTCTCGGCGTGCGAGTGCTTAATTATTTCATTTTTTTTCTTTATACATTTGTTTAATTAATAAGTTTCGATTTTGTGTGTGTTTTTACTGATATATATATACTTTTTTTTAAATACAGAAACTATTATTAAACGATACAAATATATCTAAGTTGAGGTATAATGGCAAAACGTTTCAGATTGGTGATCACACAGGTGTGGTGGACAGGAATACCCGTCGAGAAGACCGTTATCTCGGGTGGTGAAGGCCCCTCGACGGTAATGGAATGGGCCTTCCTCGTGTTCTCTCATTTATACTTTCCATTGTTCTCGTGGCAGCACTCGCTCTCAAGGGTCGTATTCCTGATTAATTAAAGTGTTTACGTTTGTTTGTTGCTTTGTTTGCTTCGTATCCTAAATAGGGGCGAGGGAACAGGATCAAATTTTCTTCCTTGATTCCTTTTACTAAAGGTCCTGAATGTATTGAAACACTGCACAATAAATTTTCCACGCTTACACTGGATCTTCGTGGACAAAAAGGGAATTTGCCCGCGATCCCAAACCAATCTTTCATAAGAAAAATGTCTGAAGTCAACACTGTAAATGGGCCCTCTAATTCAAATTTACTTGGGCCTTATGAAGCTATAAACAGCCACTGTATACTTAACAGTTTCCAGAACTCTTTTATATATATATATATATAACTAAATAACTTGTGAATGACTTTTTAAATTAGAAAGAAGATGAAATTAAAAAGTTTTAAAGAAAATTTAGTGAGATAACTTAGGCTAATTAACGGTGATTAACGCATGGAAATACGCTGGTTATAGCTAGTAATTGTTGCTTAATTAACATAAATTAATTTAAGATAATTTAGGAGTAAAAAAGAAAAAAACTTTACAAATTTCACGTCATATCGTGTATATAATAATGTATTTTAACGTACATAAATTAGAGAAAAATGTCTCGTTGCTATAATTGTAGTCCCTCTAAAAGATCATTTTAACGAATATAATTACGAAATATATTCTATTCGATCGAGTATATTTTAATAAATAATTGTAAAATTTATAGTTTTAGCTGTGTGATATTTTGGTGCGATTTAGAACAGATCAAGATTCCAGTAAAAGGATATATTAAAGAGAGATAATGTGAAAAGGGAAGAGAAATGAGAAGACAACGGTAGAATCGGAAATAAAAAGACTAAATTGGTAGAGAAGCTTTGTAAGTCGACCCGTCTTTTAGATGAAATGACATTAAACTAAAAGTATTTTAGATGGAGGAAAAACAAGAATTTCGAACGGAATTGTCGAAAATGTCACATGCCAATCCTACACTTTCAAAAACTTATCTAAGCGTTGATTATTTTTAACATTCTCTTCTAAAATCGAAACCATTTTTATTCTCATTTTATCCTTTACCTTTCAAATGGATTAAATTCGAAATTAATATTTAAATTATTAAAGATGCTTTATAAAGGTTCCACAGAAGAAACTTGCTTTAAGATGTTCTCGTACAAATGAATTTCATGGAAAAAAAAACATGTTCCGTTGTTTTAAATTATTATTATTATAACACTAACTATTTTATGAAATTTTATTAATAAAATTGATTTATAAAAAGATTTCGGGCTTATTCAGAGGGGGTTGCTTATGATACTGCAACATCCTCTTAATGTCAAAGCAATCAGTTTTTGCTATTTTAAAATATAATTACAATAATACATATCGCACGATTTCATTTAGGTACGATTAGGAGGATAACTACAAAATAATTGTAATGTAATTGAGTAATGGATCCTCCCGAATCTTTCTCGAGCAGCCATTAACTAAAGAATTAAATACAGTATTTGTATTTGGTTTGGTCTAGTTTGGCTAATAAGACTATACTTGTTATAGTATGGGCCAAATTATTCCATGTATCGTGGTCTCTGTATACCATGGAAATGATATTAGGCTACAAGTAATGTATCGACTAATGTTAGCATATGCTTTCACAGATTAATGTTAACTCAGTGATTCCCAAAATGGGCACTACCCTCGAGGGCGTTAGGGGTGTCGACGGAGGATAACA
The DNA here is from genome assembly GCF_000671375.1 of Centruroides sculpturatus. Classification (NCBI taxonomy): domain Eukaryota; kingdom Metazoa; phylum Arthropoda; class Arachnida; order Scorpiones; family Buthidae; genus Centruroides; species Centruroides sculpturatus. The sequence goes on along the minus strand of NW_019384941.1, from coordinate 106,642 downwards.
AAGATATAAGAAATATACGCGCTAAAAGAGAGTTGTAGTCCGAAAAGTTTGGGAAAAATGGCTTATTTTCTGTGTTATGTCGCACTCCTAATTCCATCTATTCATATATTTATCTTTCTGTTTCGTATCCTATCCCTAAAGTTTATTTACAAGCGAAAGTAGATCGAGAGTGATAAAATTTTATGCTTTCTGTACATTTAAATGCTTACTAAAATTAGCTAAACACTCCAAAATGGTAGTTCGTATGTTATATTACTCTATAAAATAGATTTCGTCTGTAGAAAGGGCGAGCGAGGTAATTGCCCTCCCATAGGATCGAATAAAAATTCCACAAATTATAATCGTAAAAGTGATTGAAATATGTAACCTTACACCCTCGACCTTTGTATGTCTTTTTACTGTAATTCACCAATCAATTATTAATTTTATTTCTGAATAACCATCGGAAATCATTAGATCAATGCAAATCGTTTAGGCCATTACCATCAATTACAAATCTCGATTATTTCGGTTAAAATTAAGCATTGTGTCCATTCCAACATTACACATTTATTATCGAATAGAATTGGAAAAAGACTTATTCCATAATTAATCAATAATTGATTATTATTTAATTCTTTATGAAGTTATTAATCAAAAGCTGCAGATGAATAGATGAATTAGTAGTAGGGAGGAACTATTCAGGATTGATTGATTTGTGAAATTCATTTAAGATAAAGAAAAAAACTAATTGCTTACCGGGTTATGAATTTCGCTAATGGTATTTTGGAAATTTATTAGTTCCTAAAGTAATTTAAAATCAGAAATTTTTATAATTTATTATTACTGAATTGCTCGCTAATGTTACGAATTTAAAAATAATTAAAAAAAAAATGTTCAACCTTATTCAAGAAATTTATTAATAATTTCTGGTTGACGATTTATCGATTACGTTTTCCAGTTTTAAATTTTTAAATCGTCTTGAAGGAGCGGAGCGTAGTATACTTTATACAAAAGTTCTATGAGAATTCGTACAAGTTATACAAGTCGACCCCCCTATAACACTGTTGATTTTTCCGTTTTATATGAATTCCATGTTGTACGAGTCACTTAAATTTTACAAATACGTGAGCCGTTCACAGCCCAGCACACGTATTTGTAAAATCTAAGTGACTCGTACAACATGGAATTCATATAAAACGGAAAAATCAACAGTGTTATAGAGTGGTCGACTGTATTTGAATTTAATACAATAAATCTATAGCCTAAAAATATTTTACATTCTGTTTAAGCAAATTTTCATTGATTCTTATCGAATTTACTGATTGGATTGAATTTATCCGTAAGGCATTCAATTCCTAATGGACTGTACCATCCATTATGGAGTACACGAACTGCATTGGGAATAAGGGGAATCGGTGGGGGAAAAAACACACGAAAAATCCGAATTTGGATTTTCTACCGCGGCTGAAAAAAAAATCCCTAATGGCATTTATTCCATCATAAATTGATCGATATGAATTAATTTATAGGATGTAGGAGAATGGATCTAATTTATACCTCTGGGGACAAATTAAATGAATAAAATGCAACCATTACTAACGCTAATAACACTGTTGATTTTTCCGTTTTATACGAATTCCATGTTGTACGAGTCACTTAGATTTTACAAATAAATGTGCCCAACTGTGAACGGCTCGTGTATTTGTAAAATCTAAGTGACTCGTACAACATGAAATTCATATAAAACGGAAAAATCAACAGTGTTATAGGAGGTCGACTGGTATAAATATGCGGCTGGAAAAGAGTAGATTTATACGATATAACATAAAGATCTATATATATATATATAGTTTATAAAGTAATAAAATAAAGGAATTAATTTTTGTTTTCGATTCAGAAATCTCTCTTATCCTTAATTTAATTTTCCCCAACACTTCTCTATTATACTACTTCCGAAATTAATATAATATAACGGGTGATTGCGGAAAGGGTACACATTAAAAAATAGAGAGAGAGAGAGAGAAAACTTAGTTGCAAAAGTAATCATTCATCGAGTAAATTCATAGAATCGGCAATTTTCTACGGAAACGAATTACTAGCTTAGAGATAATAGCATTTATTTCAGCAATATTTTGCATGAAATTGCATAGTTGTGTTTTGTATCTTTCAACTGATTATACGCAACGTAGGAAATCTCATTGAATATTTTACTTAAGATCAATTTGTAAACCTGTAATTACTGATTTCTCTTAACTTTTCTGAGAAATCCACTTTACGAAATGCCATTTTAGATTAGACAGCAGCTTTGTAACCATTTTTTTTTTTTTTTTTGCATATTTTTCTTCTTTGTGGTGATTTTTTTATTAAATAATGAAACTTAAAACATATTTTTAAAAGAAATTAAAGTATAAACAATATAAGAAATCGCTCATTCGATTGTTATTTAATTGCTCTTAAGCTACAAATGAGGTTAAATAATATAATTAGTATTGTAATTATCAATACGTATAACAAGTCATTAGTTGAAGAGTATTAACATTTTTTTAAAAAAAATATATTTCTATACAAAAATTAATGACGTTTATAGCTTAATAAAAGACACATAAAATTAATTTATTATACAAACAAAAGGCTCCTATTAATGCCATTTATTAAATATTTATCCGACGTTTAATTTTACGACTTTTAATCATTTAAAATGTATTGTTATAGGCCTATTTGTTTGCTTTGTTTTGTGTGTATATGTCGCTTACTAATAACTTTATTTTACTTCTCGAAGGGTTTATTTAATCCTTAAATCTAGCAACTGGATATCGAAATTCTCTTGAAGTATCATAAAAAAAAACACATACGAGAGTTACGTATTTATCTTCAGAAAATGAACGAAACACTGTGTATTAATAAAATAAACAAGTAAAATGATTTATTATTTGTATTTAAATCAGCATGCGAAACAATTACGACTTTCATTAAAGGTTTTATTTAATAAAAAGTAAAATGTTTCAACGTTTGAAAATATGAATTACTCTCTCTCTCTCTCTATCTGTTTAATGTATTGATTTACGTACAAAAAAAAGGGTGGAAACCTCTAAATAATCGAAGGATTTCTGTTGTAGACCGCACGTCGATATTCTTAACCCAATAGAGAATTATTATAAAGTAAAATTCGACTGTTTAATAATTAATCAAGCGATTGGTGGTGTAAAATTTATACTAGCTAATTTTTTTTTATTATTACACAGTATTAAATTCAAGGATACCAAGAAGTTATGGTGTTAATAATTATTTACTTTACAAAATGTTGACACGTATATATATATAGAGACGTGTATATATGCCTATATTTCTTTTATACAATAATTTAGTGGCTCAGAATATATATATATATAATGTTATTATTACTTTTAAAATCCTGTTAATGAGTACTTGATAAACTATATAGAATTTAGGATCCAGAGAATTTAAATTCTCTAGAATTAATGGTGTATTTTTGTAATGGGCGATAACATCTTTCATATCTAAATTTATAAACGTTATGTTATTAAATATACATCTGGATATGCTTAAGGCTCGATAGTTAATGTATCTCGATAGGTCATCGTAGTAGCCTACGTAATAATTCTTTAGGCGATTCTGTGTCATAATAATATAATGACAGATTTCTAAATCCTTCGGGGTATTTAAATACTTTTTCTTGAAAAATAATTCAATTAGTAAAGTTATCGAGTGTTTTATATATATATTAGAAGAGTGTAGAGAAGGCCCTAAATAAAAGAAGCCCCAATCTAATAAATTATAATAGCTCGAGATCTTAAACTGTATCGTTAGGCCCTAACCCGTAACTTGTCAAGCTGAAATACGTACACGTCTGAGGCCCTAGGCAAAAGCCTAGTTTTGCTTACGACTAATATATATACTACTACCATTGACTAGGATAACACACGAGATTTATGGCGGTCGCGATCTACCGGTTGGTTTAATAAATTTGACATAAATTAATTTTTATCAGTGTAGACTCGAAAGGAAGAAGGGGGGGGAAATGGTTATAATATCTAAATCCTGATATTCTATATCTCGTTTAGGAGTTATTATCTGCCTACTCTCTTAAAATGTTTACGCAATATTTATGTTAAGTATATCATTATAGGCTTACTCCCGATATTGTTGGATTAATTACTGTGTTTTTTTTTCTTCCTCCCCCCAAGTTTTAATATTCAAATAAGTGTTTTTTTTTTCATCGAGTTTTCTTCGAATTTTTTTTTTCTATCCTTAAATACTTATTAATATTTCCTCCTTACGAATTTTCTTTTTCTAGAGAACTTAAGTATCCGTTTGGCCTCCTTAATTCTAGTTTTATATTTATTACAGGAATTATAATGACGTTGTAACGATTATTAAAGTAAACATTCAATGAGGAAGATTTTAAACCGATTTAAAACGATTAAAATCATTCATATAACGCGATTTAATAGTACATTCCACTCACTATTATCACCTTAAAATTTTTTAAAAAAGAATAATAGTTATTAAATTTTCAAAGAGATGGCGCTACATACAAGAAATACGGTCTAGACACCCCCTTAATAACAATATCTATTAGACAATTAATCAAAGAATATTCCCATTAAAAAAAAAAAAAAGTCGTATACATTATTTTAAAATGTAATCGAGCGCACATCTCTTAAATTTTAATTATATATTTATTGTTATAAATTATTGCTAAACAATTTAAGAAATCATAAGAGAATTAATTGAATTGAATTTCCTCTTCTTCTTTTTTTTTTTTAAGAAAAAAAGTGATATATGTTACAGATGCTCATATTTTATAATGCGAACGATTGGGGAACAAAGGGATCTCTTTTTAAGTGTCGGAAAAAGTTGCGCCATATCTCTACTATCGATGACATAAATAGCAATTAAAGTCGAGTAGTGAATGAAGGGATAGAAAAAGAAAAAAGAGGAAGAGAAGAATCAGCTAGAGTTTCGAGTCTATTCGTTATTCGATCAGTCTTGGAAGTGAACACAACCTTTACTAAAGTTCAATATGTCTCCTACACACATACACACCAGGCGTCATAACAATGGTACGAAAGGGGGGGATAGAGAAAGAGAAAGAGAGAGAGAGAGATAAAAAAAGAAATAAGCATGGAGTTCGACAGTTTCAACTGACATAGATCCGATCAGATAATTCGCCTACGTTAATATTTCTCATGGTGTTGATTAATCACATGATCGAGATGTTTCGAATGACTCGGTCTTCTTGTAAAAAGCCAATTTATAGAGCAACGGGGCAGGAAGTTATTAGTATCGATTTTTTGATTTTCTTTCTTTCTTAATCTCTACGCTACTGTTTTGATTTCATTATACGTAGATAGGGTGGAGTAATGTGTGGTTTCTAGGGAGTGTTATTAATTATTTCAAAAGTGTTAAGGAGAAATGGTGAAGAGAGATCGATCTTGGAAACGATTAACGCTCGAGTAAATTTCGACACTCGTCTTCGTGATGGGCGACGTGACAAGGACTCTCTCTATCTCTCTCTCCATCCCGTTGTGTACGAGTATCTAATGTTACTTCTTCTACTTATCTATTATACAGTCCATCCGGTATTAATCAAGCGAGAAAACTCTAAACAGGGCCAAGTTAGGTAGCGAAACAATAACAATATATAGCATTCCAGGAAGTCTTTTAACTAACATTGTACGAGCTTTTTCGATCATTCATCAACCGTTCTCGTATTACGAAAATAAATGGTTCCTTACTATTAAAATTTTTCATTTGTTTGTCGATTGTTTGACATTTACTTTCATTGAATAAGTTAATTAATTAATTACTATTTAAAAAAAAAAGCTTTGTAAGATCGAAGGGGATAAAAATTCCATTTGTATAATTAGGTTCTATACGTTTAACACGTTCCTAATGTAAATGTTTGTCTAGTTAAATTTAAAAATATGCAAAACTTCGGATGTGTTTAGAGAAGAAAAGATACTATTCATAGAAATGCAAGCCCAAGAATGCCACGAATTTATTTCAATGTGGGAGCTCCCTTTGTTAAAAAGATTGAGTGAAGGATATAAACGGAATAAGATTATTATGATTATATAAGTTAACTTTTCAAGAATATTCACTAAAGTATTTGAAAGGAAATTCTTTTCCTAAGTTATAATTATAACCAGAATTGAGAAAATTTAATATTAGAAAGAGAAAAAAAAAACTCGAATGTTTTATGTTATAAAAACTTTTAAAGTATAATAATAATAAAAACTTTCCTTAAAGTTTTATATTATTACATACCAATCGACCCCCCTATAAGATTGTTGATTTTTCCGTTTTATATGAATTCCATGTTGTACGAGTCACTTAGATTTTACAAATACGTGTGCCAGGTTGTGAACGGCTGACGTATTTGTAAAATCTAAGTGACTCGTACAACATGGAATTCATATAAAACGGAAAAATCAACAGTGTTATGGGGGGGTCGACTGTAGCCTACACTCTAATTTAAGAGGTGATAGTTTATTGAGAAAATCATTGTGTTAAATTCTTCGAAGAATAATAATAATAATAATAGAATTAATTCGAATTTACTTTAGAAATTAGGGAAGAATTTTGTAAAAGAAAAAAGAAAAATTGTACGGGAGACAATGGTATAAAGGAGAAAAAGAAAGTGTAATTTCCTTAGCAGACAAATTAAGGAAGTGCAATATTTTGTTTAAACATGAAACGTTTTATTTCTTATCTCTAATAGGTGAAACATTAGCTAAAATGTTATTGCAAATAGCAATTCTTAGAAACGAAACTTTCGACGTGACACGTGATTGCTAATGAATAAAGGATCACATGATTGTTATTTAATACTTTTTTTAAAGAGGGGGTTACAAAAATGTATTCTATAGTCTACGTTAATGAGATTGTGTATCAATAATTTGAATAGTGAATTATACTAATGAATGAATAAATGAGTAGAGAACGAGAGAGAGAGAAGGAGGAAGAAAGAAAAAAAAGGGGGGGAACGTTTAAAAGGAATTGCTGCATTATAGTTATTGTTGCGTGCACCATTGGGGATGAAAGTATTTGTCATTTAAACAAGCCTTTGTATAAAAATTCATTGAATTCGATAGAAAAATGATCCTTTTGTAGCTTATAAAGAGTGTAATACAAAAGGGCATATATATATATATATTTATATCGTGGTGCGTGGCAAAAAAAATGGAATGTACTGATTATAACTTGTCTTGCATGCCGTTTCTTATAAGGCTAATAAGTAAGAACGTGTATAAAAACATGCTTAGATTCAAAATAAACTGTCGAAGTACTTAAACTTTTAATATATAATTTCTGATTTAAAAAAATAAATAAATAAAAAGTCAGAAAGAATCTTTATTACTTTTATAAACTATCCCCGTTTTTGCCATTTAAAAAAAAAAAAAATTACTTGAACTCCCTTAAAGTTAGCCTTTGTCGAGCCCCGCTAATTATGCACAGTTTGCCCACACCCTATAAATATACCAAAGCTAATTTAGCACTAGAGAGGCCATGGTAGGATCGAAACCCACGATACGTGCTAACTACCCTCTCGAAAGACCTACTGATCTACTCCTTAAAGGTGCAATAACTTGGGAGTTCATAAAAAGAAAAATATTACACAAAAGAAAATGGAAGCTTTCTACGTAACATTAAAAAAAAAAAAATGCCACATAAAGCTTTCATATCTACATTGCAAGACGAATTTGTAAGCTAACGATTGGTTTAAAGCCCGGTTGATATTTTGTTTACATTCAGAATCTACCCAGGAATAACTATACACTAACCATCTTTCCACACCATTCCCCATTTTTTTATAAGTCGAAGATTAAGAGACTATGAGTCGGCGCTTATATCAAACAGCAAATCCTCATGGCGCCAATAATGTTGACAAGTTTCTAATCAACTTTTCCGACAACTCATACTGAAATATCAACATTTGGTGCTTATAAATAATAATAATAATAATAAAAACGAATATATCCTTCCTGCAAGTATCCTTCTATTTGTTTTTATATATCTATTCCTTTGGCTTCTTTCTTTCTTTCTTTTTTCTACCCAACTCAACTTCTGGAAGTATAAACAGAAGATCGATTTTCCAGAGGGAAAATATCCATCAGTATGTCTGTCAATTTACTAAATGAATTGAAGATAGGTCGAGGGTAATTACGTTTTGATTTGTAACATTACTCTGTAAGTTTTTCATGTGTTAAATCATGTATATATATATTTGCGTAGGATCCTCATCCAATATTAAAAGTTTCGAAATTATCAAACGAAAAGAGAGAGAAAGAGAGAGAGAGAGAGATGAATTTCATTTCGTGAGACCCAATTTATTTTTGACCTTCAAATCTTTTTTTTTTGGGTGTGATGAAGTTACTAGTTTTAGTGTCAAACCCCAATAAAAGTCTCGAGTTAATTGTGTGCTCTCTTGGAAGTTAATGCTATCATTTGGGTGTAACTCTACCATTTTCTACACAAATATTTCGTCTTAAATAAAGAAATTTAAACGTTCCACGGAAATTATGCGCCCAGAAGTTTTTGGAAAAATGAATATATATATATATATATATATATAATTTCTATATTCCTCAACTGTGTATGATCTCAACCATAAAACGCGAATCCTTGGTGGGCTGATTAGAATTTCGTCATAGCCCTTGAGACTGGATAGATTTGCGGATATAACGGGTCCTGATGCGTTGCTTACAAGCGCCTACACTAGTGTTCAAGGACTTCTAAGAGGGGATGGGAGCGGAAAAATTCAGGGACCTCGAAGTCGCGGGATTGATGGATAAGGTTTATATACGCGCTCATCCAAGGGGGACGGAGATGTAATTTAGGTGGGGGGAAAAAGAATAAGATGCTTTGAACAAATTAGAAGACTTAAAAAAATTGCTTCTATGTACTGTTATTTGATACAATGTGCCTATTTAACTTAACAATAAAGGCTGATCTTTTGCTTTTGTTTGCATATTTACACGTGGAATTTTTTTTATTAAAAACTCATTTCTGGGATATTCTTTGATACTTTTAATTAAATTCGAATGCTTAGCACGCTTAGAAACTATACATTTAGATACTAGACTGGAGCTTTCCCCTTAGAATAAAAAAAAAAAAAGACAGAGAGAGAGGGGGGGAATAAAAAGAAAATTTTACATAAATTATTAAATGAAGAGAGTAAATTAAACGTTCTTGAAATAAAATACAAAAATGTAATACTAGTATTTACAACCTCGTGTTAGTAATAAAGATGGAAATGTAAAATATGTTAATCTCTTTTAAAAAATATCTCAAATTCTCGACTAATCGCATCCCATTCAAAAACATAGGCGTCAAGATGGCGGCGGGAAATGAGAGATGAAAGAAAAGTTATTTACGGTGTCATTTACTAAACTATAGATAGGAAATGAGTTTACACTTTTAACAAATGTGTATGTACTTATGATTTTTTCCCAATTGCATTCATTTTTCTTATAATTTTCGCTAACTTTTTTTTTACGTCAAAACTTTGCCTGAAGTCACGAATGCGGGGAAATAAAAGAATTTTCGCTATATATATATATATTTTTTTTTTAATTTTTTTTTAAACTATTCTTAGTTTATCTTGTTTTGGAATCATTTGCAATGATTTCTAGACATTTTGGCATAGTTTGACAAACGTAATCGACAGCTGAAAACCGTAACTTAACGCCATATTTTCTTTCGCCATTGGCAGAGACTTTCTTAGTTTTTAAACATTGTTAAATCGCTCTCTCTCTTCCATTTCGCTTGTTTCTTTCGTTAAAGCGAAATATTATTCGTTCCTTCGGCACATCCCCGACAAATCAGCTCATTTATCTCTCTCTCTCTCTCTCTCTCTCTCTTCCTATTCATTATCGAATTGAGATAAATAATTCTCATGCTCCTAATTAAAGAAGAAAGTGATTTTCAAATGCGTAATGTAAAAAAAAAAAAAAAGAAAAACAATAAATAAATGCTGTTTTTGCTAGTTATAAAACGACCCAAAAGTCAGTTAACGTCGTAAAGAATAAAAACTTCCGCCCCGTCCGAAATAATTTATTACGGAATTTCTTCGCTCTAGTCACGAATTTATGTGGGACACGCGGGCCAAACACGGTCAACTGACTTTTGGTCCTGCCTGTATTTTAAACCCCGTATGCGCGTGGCATCGTTTTATTCCAGATCGTGCATCCCAATTTTTTTTTTCTTTTTTAATAAAAATAAACTTTTGCGTTATTCTAAGTATGTCATTTCTCGCCAATGTTTAAATAATGCTAGAGCATTTCGAGTTAAGTAAGTAAAGCATTTTTGAAACCACAAAACTAAATAAACTATTTGGGATATTTTTAAAAATTTTTCAAGCGAAAACCATTTTCGAAGAGTCGTCAATACGAAAAAATCGATTACAGTAATGTAATTTCTTTTTTTTTGTGTGTGTGTGTTTTCTCCCTCCCTTCTTCTGAGAGAGTGAATCAGCGAGATGTACATCAGATTTACAATACGTTTTTCATTAAATAATAATAATAATAATAATATAGAGAAGAAGGAGGGAGATTATGTCTGGTATCGCAAACTTGTAAGGGGGAAAACTAATCGATCAGTCGGGGTGTGGGTCTAGTCGTTAGTCTACCGTTGACGTCTGAGCTACCGAAAATTATAGTGCCCACGTGCCGACTCTTTCCTAATAATAAGTTAAGGAGGAGAACCGAATCTAGAATTTTCACGGAATATTAACAACATTATAACGCTAATTAAAAGAATAACAACAACAACAAAAAGATTGAAAATTATATAAGAAAAGAAAAATGGAGGAGAGGAAGAAGAAGATGATTCATTTTTTTTTTTGTTTTCGTACTTCAATGAGTGTTTCTATAGTTAACTTTTTTAACAATTCCCATTATTTTTGTCTTCTGTATCTTACTAGATTCGTGAGATTTCATGATGACAACACTGCGTACTCTAGAATCCCGGCAGTTGACATTGTACGTGGAATGTCAAGTCTCTCTCTCTCTCTCTCTCTCTCTCTCCGAAAGGGGCATTAACCTGAACTCTGCTTGAACCAAAAATTACAGCTGTGTTGATTACCTAATTCTAGCTAGGTAATACTCTATCGTTGCTGTCTTTGATTATTATTTAAGTAGCAAATATTAAGCAATAAATCAATTCGAAGCGATATTTATCGCCTGCGACTTTGTCGTCGACGGTACGGACTAACATTTCCATTTATTTATTTATTCCTGTCTATATATATATATATATATAATACATTAATTAATCAAGGTGGTTAACGTGTACGAAACACAGTCGGCGTAACGGGCAATTGAAGAGGACAAAAATCGGCAGGAGGTAGGTCCTACCTTTAGATAAAAGCTAAAAGGGGCCTTGCCTAAACGTTACACTAGAGATTTAGAAAGGAATAACTTCTTTAAAAGTTGTAAATTGGTTACTTTTGTCGTGCCATTCTTCCCTTTCGCTCAATTAATTCCGGTATTTTTCAAACGAATTTCTACTTTTAACCTCGTGTGAAATCCACTAGATATTTAATTAGAAGCGCGTGAGATAAGTAATTAAAACTAAGTTTTTAAACGATATAAAAAGCTTACTTTAACTGATAACTCCTACGCTAATCGAGATATGTATCAACGTGTAATTTCACACATAAATAATACGATAAATAATTATATAAATAGATCGTTTCCATCAACGTTTCGATATCACTTTCTTGTTTTATCACTTTCCTTCGAAATGTTTTTTTTTTTTTATGCCAAAACTTAATTTGAATCTCCTGTCAACTTGTACAGAAACACTATTTTATACCTTTCAATTTATAAAGTATCGAGTTTTAAAACTGTTTATGCGATTGTGATGAAGTATTATTTATATTATCTGAGTCGAAATTTATTTATATTTTGTTTGTATCGCTGCAAACTTAAAAAAACAATTGGAAATTTTTGCATAATTTAATACTCAACTTCGATCAGAGGGGGTAACAGCAGGGCATCAAATTATGCAAAAATCTTGCAATATTTTAGATATAGGAGCCATATCTTGGCATGCATTTGGCAATACAGGACCCCCGAAATTTAGCCTCTTACGATATAAGAATAAAAAAATTGAAATTTCTATTGTTTTGTCGATTTTTTATGGCTTTCGGAAAGGATTGGAACCGAAATTTTTCACTTATTTTTTAGTTCTCTCGGTCCCTGTTCGTTTGTATTATATTCCTTAGAATTAGCATTATTAACAAATCTACAGTTCACTTTATTATATAATATATTATTTATGTAGTACGAAAGAAGGTTTTATTTGTGTGATGGATTTTACATACTCGAAATTGTCAACACCGAAAACTGTTTAAAAGCGATAGATCGACCGCTAATACAGGTGTGCTGTTATGTGTGTGTGAATCTAAGTGCCGACGTGTGTGTGTGTGTACGCGTGAACCATTGATTATTCCCTCGTGCTTTGTTTAGAATAAAAGAGAGAGCTACCCACAAAGTTAAATCTGTCAGAGGAGGTGTTTCCTTTCGCAGGTGTTCACAGATAGAACTTATTACTTTATTGCTGTTAATTAAAATCTCATTCTATTCAAATAGCACCTAAACAGCCTTTAACGAGTTCTGAGAGATTTATTATTAAAAAGGAAAGAAACAAGAGAGTGGAAGCTATGCAGTGTGCTTCAAGTATCCTTGTACAGACTTGGAGGTGACGTCATTTATATTTCACTGATCTAACTTCAAAGAATCCCGACTTTGCATATCGTTTGAGAAATTATATCTCGTGCGAAGAAAACAAGAGTGAATTGTAGAGTGGAAAATTCATTTCGGGGGATACTTTTCTTTTTGCAATAACGATTTTGCACCTACAGTAAACATGGAAGACGTAGTAAATACACCGGGGTCGTATGTCTCGTAAGTGTGACGTAAGTACACGATACACGTACGTCAGAAGAGTAAGGGGGAGGGGTTTATTTTGTGTTTACTCGAAATTGTTTTCGATCCATCGATGACGTAGGAGAATTTCTCTAAAACCGTTTCACCTTGATCGTTGGGTACTTCGGACAATCATTCCTTGTTTATATTCAAAAAATGGCCTTTTGTGCATTAGTAGTTTCGTAAAAATATTCCGTTTTTCAGATTGTGTTAATATCAATATTGTGTAATATTTCTCACAATGACGTCATTTCGAATTGTGCCTTGTTTTGACATTAATAAGCTCCCCTCTGTTTAACTTAATGATTTTTAATACTAGAGAGACTAATACCCCATGGGGACGTGCACTGCGATGAGTCACTTAAACCTGACCTTCATTAAGTCGAATTATGGATAACCTAATTTTCTTCATTACATCCTAAATTTCCTCGTAGAATATTAAAAAAAATTGATTAAAAACCCGAAAAGAAATTATTATTATATACAAAAAAGCTTCCCTTCTAAGCTGGAACCTTTACAAGAGTACCCTAAGAAGATTCTATAATATAGATGAGTGTAAACTTCACGTGTTTTTTTTTTTAAATTTCTTATATGCAACGAGTTATGTATTAACTCTGAAAAAAAAGGAAAAAAATAAATAAATAGACCAATGGAGGAGATTATGTTACAACAGATAATGTTTATCTGAAGGATGAAGAAAAGATGAATGAGGTGTGCGATGGGAAGGCGCCAGTGGACATGCAAGTGTGTTGATCCGTTAGACTATTGGCACGTGGCACGAAATAAGCCTCGGGCCAACCTCCGTTTATAAAGTACATTAATGGAATCAAATCGGATTTGTAAAAAAACAAGAGAAGTTTGAGCCGAAATGACCCTTCCTACGCGTTGAAGATCTACTGAATTATAATAAATTCGGTCTGTGTCAGGTATTTTTATAACAGGTTGACAAAATCATTCAGTTACAGTCAGATCAAAAGTCACATCGACCCCCTGCACGTTCTACCCACTTGGATAGTCCTACCTACACTCGGGTGACGTACGATATACGGCATAATATAACTTAGAATTAAAAACGAGTCACGTCAGGTCATATCCTATATAAGCAACTTCGCAGGAAGGATGATAAAAAAGTATAGTCTATTTATATATATATTTTGGTCTTTATTTATTTATTGGTATTAAAATCCTTGTATTATAAACAGTAGAGTTTTTTTTTTTTTCTTCTTCTTCTTCTCCTGCCTAAATTTCTGAAGGCTTCCTGTAAATAAATACGCTGGTGTGTCGGTTCCACACTCTCTCTTACATAATAATACCCGGAATGGATGGAGTGGATTATTTTTACTTTATGCTTTCACCTGTAACTACATTCCCACCGTGCAGCAAGGGTGCGGTAAAGTGCCCTTCGCGCATTTGCACTCAACATGAGAATGAAAGGGGAAAAACCTGCCCTAATATTGCTGGAGAACGGGTTTTCGGCAATCCTCAGACAAGCTACGTCTCCCTCCGCATCTGTAGATGGCGACGTCTGGCCGGCAACAGCGACATCTAACGGATAATACTCCCATCTGCGAACTGCAACACTCTTAAGGATGCAGATGCTCGGGTTAACCATTAACTATCGGGCGCCTTGGCGTGCCAAAACCACGAAATAATCGAATGGCGGAGCGGCACCTTACCCAATCGACTGTACCGCTTTATAATCCCGACAGGTGGCGCGGTGGCGACGGAGATGCGCACGTCCCGTCTTCGCCAGTTTCGGGCTCGCCGCGCCCGTCGGGTCAAAGGTGGCGCAAGATGGAGCGGGTGTGGTGTAGGTACTTTGACCTCCTGGCCATCGGGATCTTACGCGCTAGCTACGATCTCGACTCCGCAGCCATTGGTTAATACGCACGTGACGTCATCGGCTTTTACTAGGATATTTGTAGATATCCCACACGTGCGTCTTTTCCTATCGCCTAAGGAACGCTGTAGGGTAAACTACAATATTTGCCGACTTTCCACCTGCACCCGGTGACCTGCGGGGTGTGGCCTGTGCACGTGCATTGCCGACTATTTAAGGATGTGACACATTGCCAACCTCACTTACAGCAGCCGACCCTCTCTACTGACCGCACGAGGCGCTGTCTCGCCTCTCTCAACCATACACACCCCTCGTGTTGATAGTGTAGCGATGCTCGCCACTTGGAAGCTGACTTTATATTGTTTCTGTGTCCTGATAGTAGCTGCCAGGAGTCGGGATGCAGCTAGGAACAGGGGGAAGCCTCCCCTCATCGAGGAACCCAGCAAGAAAAGTAAAAATCGACCGACACGTAAGTAAATCCAATCTTATCCCTAATTTTTTTTTTTAATTCGCCAAAAAATCCAACGGCCCGTCTTTTTAAACATATGGTGTAAAATTTCGAATTATCCGAATATTTTCCTCTAGTAACGTGACCGAAAAATGACTTTTACGAATATTCCGTCGTAATATTACGGAAATTCAATCGGTGTCTATCGCGTTGCATCCTTTCTCAACGTTAGATCGTATGTCGTCGACCATTTATCGGTTATCGCGGCAAAGAGTGTCAAGGGATATGGAATACACCCTCTTAGTTTTTATAAACACTTGGAGATCCGGTATTTATCTAGTTGCGACCTTGCTTGACTCGCTTAATGCTGTAAACATCGGAAATCAGCACAATTCTTTTTCCCCCTCAATGTTATCTCCTTACATTGATTAATATTGTTGCTATTACGGGATGCCAGTTTAGAATACGCTCTATCTTTCTCGATTACAGATTAAATCAACCCTCCCCCCCACGTAACAATCGACATTTTAAACTTATTCCTTTTTATAATTCTTTTTTTTTTTTTAATCTAGAAGGGCATTTGGAGTGTTTGATTTACGCTTAGCTTGGCTAATAAATTTCGGGAGACGTCACTCTTGCTAGCTTATCGAGTTAATTTGTTCTATATTAGACACGTGGAAGCGTAAACACCGAATAAGTCGTGATTATATAAATCTGAAATGATGAATCGACTGAATTTTTATGAAAATTTTAACTGGCATATAATTATTATTTTATTTATTTATCTAGACAGGCGCGGCTATCGGGGGCTTAGAGGGTTAAAGAACCCCAAAAGAGATGACACTTAGGCTGTTTGAAAACATAAAACACACCCTGATATATTATTTATACGGCCTTCTTTCTCCTCCTTGTGCTATTGTAGTGTATTTTATCTGGATATTTTCCGAGGTCGCAACTCGTTACTATGTAACTTATTGTTCCTGATTGAACTGGAAAGTTTGTAATTAAAGAATGAATTCTTTTAAAAAAGTAATACTTAACTAAAGTATTATTTTAATTAAGAACGAACGGGGGGAGGGGGGGCATTTTCTAGTTTGTAATTCGTCAATCGAAACGTTTCGATAAATCAAAACAACTCTCTATAAATCAAATATTGCTACGTTTAATTTTAAAGAATTTTAATTTAAATATTAAATTTATCCAGACATTATGAATAATTAATGTGCGAATAATTATATAATTAACATTTCGTAGCTTAATAAAATATTTATGTAGAGATTTTTATGGAACGTATTGATAATTTACATATAAGAATAAATTATATGGGACATACTAAAAAAGTAAACAGTTGTAGAGCCCATTGTTGTCTTTTTAATCCGATGGTTTTACCATAAACAGTAAATTAGAGCAAATGTTCGATATAACAAAAGCTTAATGAAGTGGAAGAAAGAATATATGTATTATTTTTTTTTTTTGGTTAATAAATTGGAATAAGAGGAAGTTATTAGTGGGCGAACCTCACGCTTGTTTTACTACTCCACTGACCCAAACCCGAAATATAATAAGAATAAATGATAATAGATGGCGCAATGCGTAATGGGGTAGTAAACAAAAATTCCATATCGTTTTCAAATACCAATGTGATGTAATTGTAATTATCCACCTGCTATCGGTAGACGTATCATAATAATAATAACCAGTTGACTGTAACATTCGATATTCCTGAGAGTTGTTGGCAGCACATGACACCATGGGAGACACCTATGTCATTACGTCATTACTCGAGTCACTAGTGACGTGGAGACAGTACGTCACTGACCCACCTCCCAACTGACATTGACATAGGTTTACTATTCCTCCAGATATAATTTCGTTTGACATTCGAGAAGATGCAATTAGTCGACAGATTTTTCCCTTCCGTTCTATCGAGTACGCGCAGATTAATCGAGAAACGGAGAAGAAAGTTATTTTGTATATCTTTTTTTTCTACCCCCCCCCTTTCCTTCTTCTTTTTTTTTCTCTCTCTCTCTTTCTCGTGTGGTTAAGATCTCGAAAAAGGTCAGTAACCTAATATGACCCAAAACGCAAACTAGTTTTCGCCCCCAAACCGATAACTTCGGGGTTTATTTTCGAGATGAGAAGAAAAAGTATGGTTTTAGCATTTTGCGTCGGGGGGGGCGAACTTTTTTCTTCTTCTTTTTTTATTTTTTAGCCAATATCATTCGATCGAAAGACGTTACGCAACCGTCTGGGACTTCCTCTTAAAAAGCCAATGGTGACTTTTACAAATGGGGTGTTGGACGATGACTTTTTCGGTTAAAAGCTAAAAATGCCCGTTACGCGCGAGTATTCGAAAAGGGGGGGAGGAGGAGGAGAAGGAGGGTGAACGAAGCTTTTAAAGGTTAGGAAAATCCTAATAAGGACGATAGTAAATTATTATCCCAGACAGAAAAAAATCACAAGATCAAGGTTGGCTTCGGAGAGGTGCGAAAGTTTTTCCAAAAAAATTAAAAAACAAAAGTTGTACGTATCGTCCGAGACGTTAAATTGGCAGAGAGCCAAAACCGTAGTTTGATTTTTATGACTTTAAGCTTCGTGATGTGACGGATGAACGTGATAAGAATAAGGTAAGGTTACAAACTATACCTCCCCTCTCACAGTGTATTTTATATAATGCCGGAGACTATTCTTTTCAATAGACTCTATTGTAATAACACCGGTTGGCATGACGTCATCTGATGAGGGCGATAAATTCCAAGGTTGGACATATCACGTGTATATATCACGTCACTATCGTGACTGTACACAAGAGTTTCGGAAACTCAATCCTTCCACTCCAACCCCATCGAAACACTCGAGTATTTCTGCACCTCTTGAACTAACCATTCGAAGGTTGCACATGTTCTCATATGCACAGTGTGACGTAAAAATTGTTTTCTTTATTACTATTATTATTATTATTTATTTTCAAATTAAAATAATTAACTCGCTAACGTATAAAGATTTTTTTTCTTTTAAAAGAGGACAAAATTCTAAGAATTCGACACCTAGACTAAAGTGTATAAAAAAAAAAAAAATTGGGCGCGACTGCACATGAAAGCACGTTACATACTTTTATCGTGGAAGACGTGATAAAGCCATTCTACTTTCACAACTGGGAATTAGCAAGAGACGGTGACTTCATCATCCCTCCGGGTGCACCTTGCAAGTCATCAATTACCTAGCTCAAGGCTATCACATAAAGCACCAAAAAGGTGTAGCGGGGTTAGATGACTCAGCTTCTGCTCCTTCGTCTCCTCAGCCATCACCAGATATGACGTCATTTCTGGTCACCTGTACATCTCGTTACTCGGGTCAGTTGCCTTGGATGCATTTGACCCAGTTAGCAACCCGTAGCATGAAATATAGCCGAAAATTAAAATAAAACCGTACAGATTCTATATGTAAATATTTCGCAATTGTTTACAATTTTTTTGTGTGTGTGCGCGCGCGAGTGTGTGTGTGTGTGTTATTTCAAGTGTCACATTGAATAATCGGATAACGAGTGTTTTAACACGTTTCATTTACACCATCGAATTCGCAAAATAACGTCGTTTCCCAAACACCAGTAGGGATGATGTTTTATGAGGTCAAGGAGTTAGTGTTTTTTTTTTTTTTTGCACGGTAGCGTATTTTTAATTTTAAAAAATTCACGGAACCAATTTAAAAGGACAAATTCATTTCCTACATTCGTTTGGTTTCTCTTTAGAAAAATCAATTTCTCTATCTAATTTTAAGCGAAATAAATTTTCCCTTCTAATACATAATTTTTATTATTATTATTTTAAATGTGTCTATAATAAGTAACTTTAAAATTAGCGCCCGAAGAGTGTAATTTCTAAGCTAAAAATTCCTTTTAAACACTATACAAAAAAAAAATACTGCATGTTTATTCCAGGAAAAAAATAAATATTATAGAAATTTTTTTTCTAATTTTCCTCCTCCAGAAATTTTTGTATTTTAGGAAGTAATTTTTGTTTTCTATCCCCCTACTTAAAATGCATTCCGTCCCCATTTACCCGGGATATTTCTTCTCGCCGTTTAGGGAAATTTCCCCGTTTTTTTTTTTTTTTTTTTTTTTGCATTTCNAACCAATTTTTTTTTTTTTTTTTTTTTTGGTAAAGAACATCGGAATTTTCAGTAGACATTCTTTAAATGTTTCAACACACATTATTAACGTCGGTCGTTTTTAAGACTCCAAGTTTTCCATTCATTTATATCAATTAGAGAGCAGGCTGCAATTTCATTTATTTTATTTTATTTTTTTAAATATCGGAGACCATCTTGTATCAGAAAAGAGTTGTCTTCGTTTCTGCGGTAATTATCTACAACAAGTTTTGCGTGAGGAACGATATCTGAGGCCGGCAGCCCCATTCAGTCGTACGACTAAGTATATTTAAGTTGTTCCTAGTCTAGTCGGCGCCAGTCTTCAGTTATTTAGCCACAAGATCCTTGGTGGCGTCTCCCAAACAGGAAAATGGGGGCGCGTATAGTAAAAAGGACCGCCCGGGGGTAGAATATAAAATTAAATTTACATACATATATATATATTTGTATGAATATAAATATATATAAATTAAGAATGCTCTCTCTATATAGATATTTGGCAAGTTTTTCATCTTGTTTTTAAAATCGTAAACTACTACTAACTGAAGATATTAACTCGATTTTACGATTGTTCTAACTACTATCCAATTGATAGTTCTGCCACTCAATGTTATTAACTGGGGGAGGGGGGAAAAGAAACCCCTTTCTAAGTGATAAGGATAACGAGCGATTCGGATTTCTTTAAAAGTCGTAAGGGGAGAATATTGTATTTTTATTTTTAAATGATGCACGGACTAATAGAAAACGATAGGGAACAAGTGGAACGAACGTCGTCGAGTGCTGGAAAACTAAATTTAAAATAGAATATTAGAACCGAAATAGCAGAATGTATACATTTATTGGATTTGTTTGCTTTGGTTTCCTCGTATAGATTTTTTTTTTTTTTGGTTTACATTTCACAGTCTCTGTTAATCCGCGAAAAAGCCGATTATTCCGTAAGGAGTAAAGGGAGAGTTCGGATAATTGAGGGGGAGGGAGGCAATAATCCTATTATTTAGTGTATTAACTTAATGATAATCTAAAGGTTAATTATTTTTTTTTTATCCGAAAATTGTTTATTTTCTACACCGTAGAATAGATTTATTACGTCTAAATATGAATGATGTCATTTTACTTTGCTATTTCGACATAGATATTATGTAAATTATTCGAATTATTTCCGTAGAATAGAAAAAATTCCCTTTTTCTAATCGAATAATTTGGTATATTTTATTCAAATTCATTGTTTTTTGTTAAAATGTCATGTCATTATCGATTAATTTTAGTTCTAGAAACGGGATTTTTTTCCCTCCTTTCTTAATCCATTTTCTTTTCGACTTTATCCCGATTCGTTCTACATTATATAAAGTATTGTAAATTACCTGCACTAGCATTTTAATCAGATATAATTCTACGCGTAAGAGTAATAATAATAATTATTATTATTATAATGGAAACCCGATACAATGAAAGAATTAAAAATTGTTTTTAAAATATTTACCTTATTGGATTTACATTCTTTTGAAGATTTAAGGAGATTAACTCTTAAAAGAAACAATTGTAAATCGACTGTTCTTAATCTTTCGTATCCCTCTTAAAAACTTTAATGTATAGGAAAGTGATAAGGTTAAAAGTACTTTTTTCCTTTTGTATTCATTAAAACTTAATGGCTGTGAAGGATTAAAAAAAAAGGTTTTTAAGGATTTAGAGATTCGAAGGGTTTAAAACGGATTTCAACGGATGTATTGAATTTACATTAAGGAATTAAAAGGATAATAATGGATGCGAAAGTAAAATCTGTTTTAGATCCTTAATGACACCCAAAGATTTCTTCTTGAACATTAACGGTTTTCGTAGGATTTTAATGGATGTATGAATTGTTTTCATCTCACAATGGCTAAATCCTTTTCGGGTAGGAAAAATAGGCGAAATTATCTTTCCTATAAGGGAAATACTTTTGTTTTAAAGGATTTTTTAAGGGATTGAAGGCCACCCTCATCACATACGTCCCTACAATGCGTTCACACACACACACACACCCATCTAAAACATCCGTGCCCAATTGATATTACCGATTAAATTCTAAATCTGGTTACGTTTATCGGGTTTCCGAGTGGAGAAGATGGCGAGGATGAGGCCACCCCCTAAAACATCATTAAAATGGATTGTCATAGGGATTAGGCATGTCAGAAGCGTGGACACGATACAAGAGTTTTAATAATTTAAAAAAAAAAAAAGCTTTTAAGGATTCAAAATAATGTATTAATCCTTTTATACGGGTTATGAATCAGGTTGGGACTTAAGATTTACCTTAAAATTCCTTAAGGATTTCAGGATGTTTAACGATTTTAAATCCTTAATTAATTAAACGCATATTTACGTCGTCATATCGTCTGCTTTTCAAGTTAGTTTATAAAACCGACGCTATCGGGCGCTGTTCGAATGAAATATTTCGTTTATAAATAAATAAAGATATTTAAATTCAATGTGTAAATATTAATATTAATTTCGGATAAATTATTATATATTTATGATTCGAAAAGGAAATGTTTTATTTATAGATTAGAAATTCCGATTTTGAATTCCGTTGATGATAATTTTTTTTATTTTTATTTTGAATAAATTCTTTGCCCGAATGATATTTTAATGATAGGTTGCCTCCTTGTACTTAATCTAAATTTTAATCAAATTAATTAAATAAAATAATATTTTAATAATAATAATAATAAATTTGGTTTTCGTTAATGGATTTCGGTGATTTTTTTAATTAATTTTTTTTTATAAGTAATTTAATCGCCACTAGAGGGACTCTTTTGATATGAGGAATTTTCATTAAATGAGGCTTAAATATATGTGTAATATTTAAAAACGAATTTTTATTACTATTATTTTTAAGTTTTTTAAATATTTTTCTGAAATAAAATACAACTTTAATTTAAATTGCTAGATCTATAATTTTTTTTTTTTCGACGTTATTTGACGTTGCAGGGGGCGATAGTAGCCATATTGAAGGGCGCCATTTTGATTATTCGTTTGTCGAGATATAAAAATGGAATAAAAATGAATTTTACGTGATATTTTTTTCATTTTAATTATGAGTAATTTTAAAATTTAAAGTTTTGAATTGGATCGAGCGTAATTTACTTTTTCTTGATCAATTTTTAAGGGATTAAGTAGTGTCTGACGTAAGAATATCCCCTAAAGGGATCTTTTTAATCCCTTTTGAAAGTTCATCAGCGTAAATTCATTATTCGTTAAGGGAAAATTCGTTATTCATTAGAAAAATTAAAAAAAGAAGAAGAGACGTTGTTTCATTAGGAAAGAAAGGAAAAATTAATTAGTGTAAGGGAAAAAGTATTCATTATTTGACAGGGAAAAAACGGGAGAGAAGTTCGTTCGTTCGCCAGGGGAAAGAGGAAGCATTCACTATCGATAGGGAAAAATTTCCCTTTTCCACAGTTAACAATAAATTATTTTCACTAGGGAAGTACGGGAAAAATTCAACAGGAGTTAGGGAGGAAAAAAAAAAACAGTACAATTCGCAATTCATTAGGGAATAGGGATTAAAAGTTCCCTACACAAGAGACCTTTTAATCCGTAAAACTCCCGGCGAAAGCAACGAAGACTTATTTAATTGTATACAAACTTCAGTTACAAAGTGTTAAGTTGATATTTCCTCTTTCCGTAATTCAAATAAAAAGAAATAAAGAATATATATATATATTTATTATTATTATTTTATCTCCCGTGTAGAATTAAATTTCGTGTAAGGAAATAAATCATCTTTCCGCATAGCGCGGAATCTCCTATAAACAGGTTTCTCTTGAAGAGCCAGAAAGTTTTGTGGACAAAACAACTCCTCTTCTGTCAGGTTCCTTTCCTTTTGTGTGAGACAGATAAGTCTGGCTGATAACATTGATTTTTCCCTTATTTATATTACTTGTTACGTCCGGTAAATAAACAACTCCAAGTGTCCGATGTGTAATTTGTATACAAACTCCTCCGAAGGCAGACATAACGAAGCCCTTTGTAAGCTTATCGCCGCTTCTAAAACATCATCATTTTTTTTTTTTTTTAAAGCGAAACCCTTAATTTCTGCCCTAAAATCTCCCTTTTTCTTCATTAAAATTTAATTTTTCGCCCGAAAAACCCGTGTCGTTTGTACATGGAGCGGTTTTTCCGCCAATTTAGTATTAACAGATCCCTTTCAAGAAGCCATTTTACAATAAAAAAAAAGGCTTATATGTTAATTAAAATGAAATTTCTTTGCATATAATACTGTATACAAGCGATACAAAGCATTAGTATTGTACAGAAATGCTGTTAATTGCATTGTGTTGCCTTTAAAAGCACGCTTAATGGCTATTGTTTAATGTAAGAAGTCGATTTTATATATAAAAATATGCTTTTTATATTAATTAGAATTAATTTTTCCATTAAACATAATCATTATAAGCAAGTAATAACTATAAAAACACATTTTAAATGACATTAAAACTTGTTTTATTGATATAGCTTACATAATTAATGTCTATAACAACTTTCTTACTAACCTAATCAATTGCTTAATGTTATTCATAAACATCAAGAAGGTTTATTATTATTATTAATAATAATAATAATAAAAACATTAATTAACTTCAAAAAATAATTTAATTTTATATGGAATTAAGGATGCTTAATGGCATATTTATACTTTAATATAGAATTAAAGCATGGTTTTTATGTAATTCTATGATTTATTAATTAATGATTCTGTGATTTATGCCTTAACTATATGGAATTAAGCCTATTTACTAGATCTTTACAGCTTTAATTCTGGATATAAACCAAAGAATTGCACGAAAATCCATGTTAAAGCATAACAATGCCACCCAGTAGCCTCTTTAATAACCGTAGACTTACATAAAACCAGGGGTTAATTCTAATGTTTATGGTCATGAAAGCTACTCGGTACCTTAATTTTGCATGAAAAGTCAATATTAAAGCATTTCTACGGTCATTAATTAGTGTTTTTATACAAGAATTAAAGCTGTTAAGGCATAATTACTTTTACTAAACAGTATTTTATGTATAATTTAAGTCTATAGTTATTAATTAGAATTCAATGGTATAATTATGATCTAATATAAAAAATATCCCAGGCTTTTTATGCAATTCGATGCTTAGAAAAGCATTTTTTAACACAGAAAAAAAAAACCTTTTACTGCCAGGCTGAAGAGGAGGAGAAAATGTTATTTATTGTTAGTCGGGGGATGTGTTTACAGCCGTCTTTTGGCAGTTACTGTGCATTTTTATTGAGGAAATAAAAGTAAATAAATCACTCCAAACAGTCTTAAAAGAAGATATTTAAGCATTTTTTGATGTTTATAATTGCATTCTCTGCGGACCGAGCGTTAAATATCAAGCAGAAAGCCACAAAATACCATTCTGTAGAGAGAAAAGAGGAAAAGGTGCGAGAGAAAAAGCATGCAAACGTCAGAGAAACTCGTGCAATTCGGTATCTTTTTAAAATCCCAAATCGGCCAAATATCGCCGATTACAACACACAATTGCACAATTGTAAGAATCCGCGCATAGTAAAGGGAAGGGGGGGAAATCGATTGCGACACTCGGTAACGTGTGTCTACATGGTTACTATGTAAACTAGGCTCTACTACAGATAAGCGTGTTTTTATTTATGTTTAATTCTTTAAAAGTAACTTAATTTACTAAATATTAAAGCATTTTAAACCCAATTTAGGGTATTTCTAGTGTTCCTCAAACCCCCAAACTCGCTGGAAAGTTGATTTTGTTTGAATCGCAAGAGTCTCGATTATTAATTGTTATTTCAATTTCGAATTTAATTAAAACTATTGGCACAGTTTTTAATGAGGTAAAACCTAATTTTCAACTCGATTTTATACTAGAAAACGGTTCTCTTATTGAAAATCTACCGATATTTTAGTTAAAAAAAAATGATTTTCTATCGCCAGTTTCAATGAGGAAAAGTCTGTTTAATGAGGTAAATCCTAATTTTAAACTTAAAAGATGACTTTTCCTCGTCGAAACTGGCTTATTTCGGCGATAAAAATTCGGTTTTCTATTAAAAATATATATTCAATGAGGGAACCGTTTTCTAGTAGAAAATCCAGTTTTCATCGCCAGTTTCAACGAGAAAAAAAACTTGAAAATTCGACAATATTTTAGTATATTTTCACTGTGTTTAGTAATTAAGCGACTATTTTTATAGCCAATAAATGTCCTTCAAAACAGTGTATTTTCTAAAGTTATAAACGAGTAAACTCTCTACAATTTCGTCTTTTATCACTTTTTATTAGTTGACTTTCCAATAAATTTTCTAAAGATATAATTAACAGCCAATAAAATCATTTACTTCTATACCATTTGACCTGCGTAAGCCGACTCGCAAACCCTTTGATGTCCGCTCGTTTAATGTCCCTCTAAACGCTAATCGGTTTACGTGTTCGAAAACATGTTTTAAGGGGCTTCGAATTAGAGGTGGGGGGGAAACGCCGAACACTTCTCATTTTTTCCCTATTTTCTTCAAGTTTTTGCTGTAAATTCTTCGGTCGGACCTGCGATGGCGAACACCTCTAAGCGACGGCCAATTTTTTGGGAATTTATATGCAATTTTTGAACCAAAAAAAAACCTCTAAACAGCGGCCATTTTCTTTCGGGAACGTACGTTCCCGAAAGAAAGGTTAATTAATAATAATAAAAATGTCCGCCTTATAGAGATTATTTTGCGTGCGTTTTTGATATTCCCGTCAATGTCCGTTGTTCGGAGGTTCGGCTGCACTACTCTAAACAAATACGTAATTTAAATGTACTCGTAACTGTAGTGGAACCTCGATATAACGCCCTCCTGAATAGCGTTGGAAGACACGCGATTCGACGACGACAACCCGTTTACAGTGCGAAATCTCAAGTTTTAGTAATTCGCAGACACCCGAGGCTTTCCCCTTATTTAATACCGTATTTATCAGACGACACTACATCGAGGTTTGGCCTTATTTCTACGCTTAATTTTGTCTGTTGTTAAACTTAGCGGCGCCAACTCGAATACGTAAATACAGTCAAACCGCGATATACCGTCGCCCCCCCGTAAAGCGTGTCGAACAGCTCATAACTATGATGTATACAATACAAAATCTACATTTAGCGAAGGGTTTACCCCGTTTAAAACGTCTTAGGCAATCGTTCGCCGACGCAATACCGAAGTTTGGCTGCTTTTTACGCCCCCGCAATACGGATAAATCGCAAGTAAAAGAGGGGAAAGCCATTATTAGAATGCGGTACCGTTTCCTAGAAAGTTTCACACACTCCAGCCGCACAGTTCCCATATAACGAGGAATGTGGGAGTGGCGCTAAAGAGGGGGGAGCTTTTTAAATCGAATATCGAGTCGTGAAAATTATATTCATTTGCATAAAACGTGACGCGGAAGTGATTTACTAAACACACGACTCGGCATTACACTCATTCCATTATTAACTCGTATGCAAAGGAGAAGAAGAAGAAAACGAGCCAACTCTACACGCGTATAACGCGCGGAAGTACTGTTATATCGAAGTTTTCGGCGAGAAAAACACTAGATTAATCACTAAAAAAGTAATAATAATAATGGCACGAGTCGAGTCATGGTTCAAAACTGCGCTATGTATTCAGACGCTCACGCGCTGCATAAGGTCATTAGGTTATGGGCAATTATTCCATGGCGTCTGTATGTCGATACGTATTCGATTAATTAAAACCCATTTTTTTACTGGTCGGATAGAACCTTAATAGTATTGTTGACACGACAGCAACACAGTTGACATTCAAGTTATTAGGACAAACGCCCAGTGAGAAGTTCAATGTCCCGTCGACATACTCAGCACAGAGATATCTCTCTTTCCCCCCCCCTGTCTATGCCACGTCTCGCGCTCTCCCAGTTACCAAAATTAACATCGATGCATCTTTCAGAAATCAGATAGCGCGCCCGCGCGTTAAAACACCCCCCGAAAAGACAATACAAACAATACAAGAGGGGGTGGAAAGTTCTCGTGTCTCTTCTGACCTCGCTTTACCGTTTTCCAGACTGTACTTTCGGCAATCTGACCTACGAGTTGGAAGAAAGATGGAGACCCGACCTTGGCCCACCCTTTGGAGTGTTGTATTGCGTTCGATGCGAGTGTACTGCGGTGAGTAACTCAGATTTTATTTTTTTTGGAGGGGGTTTCTCCTGTGGTTTCCCCTCACTTACGGCGTTGAAAGGTGGCCACTTTGGCGCTGTGTCGAAATCCCCCTGCCAGTGCCGAGCCGTCAAACGTAAACATCTCGATAAGGGCGTAACACTATCCCCGTGCCCTCCCGAGCACCACCAAAAATGAGTTTCTTCCGGGAGTGCCCTCTACACTTTTTATCATTTTCTCGCGCGATTTGGGAGTCTCGCCCGGCCTCCAAATCTCTAAGGGGGCTAGCGTTCGGGAGAGGGGATGGAAAAAACCTTTTCTGGGAATGGGTACCACGTCCCCTCTAAACACCTGGTTTCACTAAAGTTGGGAGCCGAAGATTATCTCCCATCTAGCTCGGTGGCCTCCTTTGTTTGACTGCCACGACATTGTTAGTGCACGTGACGATTTCACAGCTTAACGCATTAACACCCCCGAGTTTTACTGTTTGGCGATGGCACACCTTAAAGACACTTCCGACAATCCGGACCATTCCAGCGTTTCTGGAATGCCAGCTCGGAATTTTCGGGATGTCTTAGGGGATTAATACCTTAAAAAAAAGCCGTTTTCTCTCTATAAACCCATTTTATCGGCTTTTCGGGAATGGGGGGGGGAATCGCGCGCCCGTTCTTCTGATGTTTCTGCAAAATAAAACGATAGCTTAATGTAGCAAAATTGGTTCCCATTGTGGCAAATTCGCTTCCTTTTATTGTTCTTCCATTGCCGTATGTGTGTGGGGGTGCCGCTCGAGAAGGGGGAGCGACAGAGATTTGTTACATCTCGGGGTGGAATTCTAATATCTTGTGTTTTTCTGCTTTAGGTGCGCAAGAAGAAACGAGTTACAGCCAAAGTCAGGTGTCGCAACATTAAGTACGACTGTCCCAAACTGACCTGTCACAATCCGGTCCTCCAATCTGGCAGGTGCTGCAAAACCTGTCCGGGACAAGGTGAGCAATATCCTAGTGTTTTACTCAACCGTTCGTACTACGAAACACTGTCGAGTGCCGGGATTACATAATAGAATCTACGTCACAAATGACTTCTTTTTTTTTTTTTTTTAATTCTTTTTATGGAAAGGGGCCATCTTTCGTCGTGGAGCTCCATGATTGATATTTCTTTTTTCCCCTCTCTCTCTCCCTCTTCGTTCACGATGTTGTCTGTCATTTTTAACAGAAATTTCCCTGCGAGGGGGGTTCGGCGTGACGTCATTGGGACTAAACGAAACCAGCTGACAATTCTCTCCTCTCACTCTTCTTCAATCCGCGGTCAATGAACTTGAAGAATAGTTCATCCTACTTCCGGTTGCCGAGGTCATTGGGGGGACCGAAAACGGTGACGTCAGGAACCCAAACTTCCAAGCGGGCGGGGGAGAGAGGGGGGAAGTATCCGTCGATATTTATAGACGGAGTGTCGGCCCGTTCGTTGTTTTGTGTGTATATAAACAAGGAGACACGTGGACAGTTGGGCGAGTGCCAAGACCCAAAACGGACGTTGTCGGTGGGCGAAATACCGTAAGGGGGTGACGTAACGCGTAACGGGTTCGCTTACCTCCGCGTGCACGGGTGTCTGCGCGCGCGTGCGCCCCCCAGAAATGTGCTACCGTATCACTAGGATCGAAATCAAGTTCAACCTAATTGTGGATCTTCCAAGACGTCTGCGCATTTTCCCCCCTCCCGGCAACTTAGAAAGTCATTTAAAACTCCAATATTCTAGTGGGGTTGGCAACACTACGCAGAGGGATATTTTTTTTTCGGGGAAGGGGGGAATTTTAGGGGCGCAAGAGCGAAATAAAATATAATACTTTAATTATAATTAATTATTTGAATTTTCGGACTCGTTAATTACATGAAATTGGACAAGTGTTCTCGATATTAATTACTCTCTCTCTCTCTCGCCGTGTGATGGGCACACATGACACTAGCTTATGTAACCCTTCTTGAGTGTTATTAAAGATTACTTTTCGCAGAAGTGATTTGGGTTTTCTACAATTTTTCCCCCCCTTTTAATTTTATTGGCTGACTACCCTCCCTTTGGGATGTTTGTAGGGGATTTTGTGTGTGTGTGTATCGAGGTTTTTCTGTGTTAAAACATAGACTTTCCCCCTCTTGCTCGAGTTAACCCCCAGAAAAAAAGGAGACTCGAAAGAATCTTTCTCAGAATCGAGAGTACACTGCCCTTTTTGAAAAACAATGAACTTCGAAGGGTGCATTGGCACCATACACTAGTATTGGGTTTTATCTAGAATTTGTGCGCGCGTTGCAATGCGCGGGGCCTTCAGTGGAGGGAGGCCCGAAGTGTGTTTCGAGTGTTTCTGTCGATAGATTTTTATAAAAAGGGGCTAATCTTTGGCATCTCTTCCTCGTGTCGATATTGCCCACCCCTACCACGCGTAAATTAAGTTTAAAAGCTATAATTTTTTCCAGATTACGCGGATCTAGAAGAGGATCTAGCGTCGAAGAAATTCGAGGACGAAGAGGAAAATGCAATTAAAGGTAAGAAACGTAATTATGTAACTGTATTGGAATGACAATGACTGTGTTTCGCACGCCCACGAACCCTCTCTTCCCCCCATTTTCTCCTTCTGTGCCGTTACTTAATTATAGATTAAATTATCTTCAAGTAGTGGGGTGTGGGTGGAGATGAGAAAGGCTGGGATGCGTTTTGAAAGCGGGTCAAGTTTGTATTGTCACCTGGGAAGACCATTTCCCTTTTTATGGTAAGGTGGATTATGTAGTGCCACCCGTACGTCATGGGCGCACCCGGTCGATCCGAGGATCAATGAATTTTGAAAATGGTCTTGTGGGATTCTTATGCTGAATTCTTATGGAAAGGGCACTCAAACATTGTAGTTAACGAGATGTTTTTTTTAATTAAAGGGGTTCCAGATGACCCTGCTCGGTACAGAACCATAAAACCTCATTTTCTACTTTAGATGATAAATATTTAAGTGTTAACCATAGAAGAATAAAGCGAGAACTATTAGAATAGTCGCGATCCTGTGCTAAAACCATGGGATCATCAAGGGTGAGCCGTGGATTCTAATGTGGACCCTTATTCTATGAGGAGGGAGGACCGTACCACCCTAAATTCGGGCGAGACAAAATATTAATAAAAGACTGGGGTAAGGTGAATGAAAGGACCGATTGACACCACGACCTTCATTAAGAATTAACGAGTACAGTACGTAATGTACACCGAATGCGTACCCATAAAAAAAACCCCCATCAAGAGTGTAATTATTCTCTTCGGTAGTGCTCCTTACCCTTGAGAGAAAGGCAGACGGAACGAATACACCCTCACATCTAGATAATATTTAAATGAAGGTGACCCCCGGATGAAGAAAACGAGCGCTCACGCCTACGAACGGGGGGAGAGAACGCGCAGTTTACGATCCCGAACGCGAGTTACATCCACAATGGCCAATACGCGAGCAATTCCGCGTGCGAGGAGAGGGGGGGGAGAGGGAGAGCGTTTTCAATTTCTCTCTCTCTCTCTCTCTCTCTCTTTCCGTCTGCAACCTTCGGACTTGTTTTCGAATGGCGGGGGCACGACATTGTGGCGCCATCCTACGGGACCAAATCAAAACATGTATCTTGAAAGGGAATATTTAATTGATGGGCGTGGATTCGAGTTCAAGGTTTTGCATCAATGTTGAAAGCTATCGCAATTTTTTTTTATTGTGGGGATGCACTTTTAAGCACCTCGTTGGCGCCGATAATATTCCAAAATGAGATAGCAAACTCTCCCCCCACCTTTTTATATATATTTTTTAAACGAGTGCAGTCGCTCTCTCGCTTCTGTTCAAACAATGAGTGCTAGAGTTGAAATTAGGCCAAGGACCACTTGTTTTACATACGCTATCTCTTCTTCTTTCCTCTTCCCCCTCTCGATTTTTCGTCCCTTCTCGATAATCCGGCACTCCTCTTTTTATTTATTTATTTTATTATTTTTTTTCAGAGTTTTCTGCCCTGATGACCGGACGTGGGTTCTTACCAAACGTACAGACTGGTGCGGCGGCTAGGGGTTATGCCATTTTAAATAAAAGAAATCTTCACTATACGATTCATTATTCCGGGTGAGTAGACGATAAATCGAGTGATTTCGGCGCTGGTCCGGGCGCGTGCCGTTTAGCTTGGTTCCAAAATTTTAATTGTTTTCCGTACGTATCCACTTTAAACTCGCTCTCAAGGATGCTTGGAAGAGCAGAGTATTTTTTATATTTTACACGTGATAAGTCCAGTCTTCCGGGGATATTTTACCAGATCCTTGTGTGAAAAGGATTGTTGACGCTTCCTGTAATGCCCCCTTTAAAAAAAAATTGTGGTAAGATGCCTTTCATTCTTAAGGAAGCTGAACAGAATTATACTTAACAGAATAGCACTTATTCAGTGTAAAGCTTCGTTCAGAATGAGCTTGAAGTGAAAGATATTTTGTAAAGGGGCATCGCAGGAAGCATTAATAATCCTTTTCATACAAGGATCTGGTAAAATATTGCTGGAAGACAGCCTGAAAAATTGGACTTAACTTAATCTTCTGGTAATATTTTACCAGATACTTGTATGAAAGGGGGTTATTAATGCTTCCTATGATGCCCCTTTACAAAATTTTATAGTAAAATGCTTCTCTCTCACAAAATGGCTCTTATTCAGAGTAAAGTATTAATTCTGTTAAAGCTTCTTTGAGTGTGAGCTTGAAAGGACAGGAATTTTACTATGAAATTTTGGAATGAGGCATCACAGGATGTTAATAAACCTTTTTATACAAGGATTCCTGGAAGACAAATAAAAACAAGTCGAAATTTTCATGAATTTTTACCAGATCCTTGTATAAAAACGATTATTAGTGCTTCCTGTGATGTACATTCCAAAATTTTAATTATAGCACCTTTCACTTCAAGCTTATTTGCAAGAGCAGCATGCTTACATATAATTGATACAAAAAAATTTTAATTCTTTAAAATTAATCTAAAACATTTTTCAGGCTGAGTCTTCCTACTTCGGTCCGGTTTACCGACGACGAAGGCACCATTCTGTCGGAACACGAAGTCAATGCTCTTCCCAAATATGTAAACGAATCGAAAGTGAGCTATTTAATTCCCACCTTACTTTTCTTTTTTAAATCTTCGTTATTAAATTGAAAATTTCCATTTAGGTATGCGGAGCGTGGAGGAGTCTACCGAAAATTTACAGGCGTCTGTTACACAAGGATCGTCTGTACGTCGTCCTGGCGACGTCAGAACATCCTGACGGAGAAGTGGGAGGAAAACTGTTAAAAAATATGAGATTTAATACGGGTAAGTATTTAAATGCAGCAATTTACCTGTTGTCTGGTAGATAATTAAGTGGGGAGAAAGGGAAATTGTCTCCGTTCCCGAGTGAGTGAGGATACAGGATGTGGAACAATGACACCAGTTGGATGTGGGTTAATGAATCACACGGAACTTTTTCCCATTTACAGAAGTGTACAGCTCCTTGTTACTGTCTGACGATCTTAATGCCGGTTCCGGAGGAATCGCCACGATAGCTCCCGTCCAGGATAACGTGCACGTAATTATCGATTTCAATGGAGTGTTTTCTCCGAAAGGTACGCATCCGTAAGATAACTCGAGCAGTGTTTAAAGAGAACAGTTACATTACCGAACTCGTTTGTAGATTCCCACAATGTTGCAGTATTTATCAGGATCAACAACAGGGATGACAACACACTGTTGGCAGAGGCTGTTGTCATTATGCCAAAAGTAAATCCAGTTAGTATTGTTTTTATAATACACTTAAAACTGCATACAAACTAGTGTATCCGCTATAATTGACTTCGCCTTTACTTTGCAAAGGAATATAACAGAGCTAACATGAAAATGAAAATGACCGACAAGGTGCAGAAGCTGCTAAGCGAAGGGAAGTTAGAGATGACGATTAATTCTACAGACGAAAGTAAAATGTTGCGAGGTCGAATAGTAGTGAAACCCACTTGTAATGGTAAGAGAAGTTTTCAAAAATTATGCAAATTTATCTACTAAATGACCTCATAAATTGCTTCCGGTTTTCAGTTTTTCAAGCCGTTTTAACTTCTGAAAAGTTGACGAACAAAGCGTTTCAAATGACAAAGCCCTCTGGATTTGTATTATTTTCAATAAATCCCGACGGGACTGTCAACTACAAGGTTAGGTTTCGAACGACGTTTCGGAATTAAGTTTCTAATTTTTGTATCCCAATTTCGCTTCATCGCTTTAATCTTTATTTAGTTGCATGTTGTCGACTCGGAACACGAACCTTCTTCCATTCTGTTTCAAACAGATGCCAATGAGGGAGTGAGTTTAGGAGAAATCAATAACCTCGACTTTTCGGGAGAATGGGTAAACGGAACGCTTCAATTAGCGCGTAAGAATTATCAAATAATTTTAAAACAAATGAAAAATTTTTCATCTAGGCAAATGGTACTTTTGCTGAAACAAATTCTCAGTTAATTGAAATGTTAATGACCGATGACTTGTATTTGAGTGTGTCCACCTCGGATGATCAGAACGAACTCAGAGGTAGAATCCGCCAGCGTTTGTACACCGATGCCTTCGTCAGCGGTGAGTTCTTAAATTAATTTAGTCGATACAAGAAAAATAATGCAGTTTGTACTCACGTGAGTTAAATCATTCCACAGAAATGCCGCTCCTACTTTCGTCTAAAGGAAATTCTTCGGCAGCAGGAATTGCTTGGCTGTCCGTAGACAAAGACTGTGTGTTGCATTACGAAGTGGACGTCTCTAACTTAGACCAGGAAGGGAGTAAATCTGATCGTCACTTGGTTGAAATTCTACAGAAATCTGATTATAATTCCAGGCAGCAGGTATTAAAAAAACTGGACGGAGACGAGGTAATTTTTGGAAATACTTCCATGTTTAGGAAGGTATTTAAGCAATGTAATAAATGCTTATATAGATATAATTCTAGGTGGAAGATAGGACCGAAATAATGGCTATTTACACTTTGAAATCTGGAAATAGTCAAGTGTTGGTCACCACTAAAAGTGGACGGGAAAAATCGATAGAACTGAAGGGAACGATCGATAAAGTAAGAAATTATCGAACTGTTTGTATTTGTGTATTTATAACAGATAATTTATATTGCACGTTAATAGATTTATGTTCCTGCTAATTGTTTACTGAGATCGGATCCTATGCAACAATCTACTTTCCCTTACATGGAAGATGGATCGAACGAAATATTGAGAGACTCTTCCCAGTGTTACTACGAAGGGAAGATTTTTGCAGACGGAACCCAGTGGAAGGCGGAGCATAATCCATGTTGGATGTGTTCGTGTCAGGCAAGTTTCCATTCGAAATACGAAATTTAACGTATCAAAGTAAATCATTATTAATTTTTGCTTTTTAATACAGAGAGGTAAAGTAGTGTGTGATTCAGTAATATGTCCTCCAACCACATGCAATAATCCCGTGACTTTACCATCGGAATGTTGCCCTAGTTGTTACGGTATGTGTTTGGTACGTTACGGTACTTTTGTCGCATTTTCCTTAGAATAAAAAGTTATTATTTTATATGTTTTACAGACGCTAATGTTAATGGAACTGCCGAAGAAGCAATTAGGGGGTGTTACTTCGAAGGAGATAAAAAATTCCACAGTGCCGGTAGTCAATGGCACCCTTATATCCCTCCATTTGGATTTAGTACGTGTGCCATATGTACTTGCCAGGTAATATTTATAATTTGTATTTTTGATATATGAAGTCATAGCTATCATTTTAACTTTGGAAAATTTGCAAAGCCCGATACATTGACTGTGGAATGCCAGAAAACCGTGTGTCCACCATTATCCTGTCCCGATCACAAGGCAGTTCGTGCAGATCCGCTGGCTTGCTGCAAGACTTGTAAAAGTAAATAGATTTATTCAAATTATGTTGTGTACTAGAATTATTTTTGCACTTAAAACTATTGTATTTTTAGACGAAGTAGTAGAATCCCCTCCTTACAAAGGCCAAATCTTTGCTGGCACTCTCGGAGATCAGGCAGAATTAAAACAGAGAGATATTCTTTTAGAAGGAGGTAAGTTACTTGATCGAAAGGCTGCAACTGTTAAATTAAAAACTCACAAATCCTTAAAATACTTTGACAGGATGCAAAACGAGAGGACAGATATTCGCTAACGGAGCCGAATGGCATCCAACGGTACAACCTTTTGGAGAAATGAAGTGCATTAACTGTCACTGCAAGGTAGAAAGACGAATCAACGAGTTCTTTTTATT
Source organism: Centruroides sculpturatus (assembly GCF_000671375.1). Lineage (NCBI taxonomy): Eukaryota > Metazoa > Arthropoda > Arachnida > Scorpiones > Buthidae > Centruroides > Centruroides sculpturatus. The sequence goes on along the minus strand of NW_019384941.1, from coordinate 70,827 downwards.
TGGTGAGAGGAGAAAATTTTAACTAAAAACATTGTTTTTGTAGGACGGACAATCAAAATGCAGGAGGCAGAAATGTCCAAAACTTGCCTGCGACAGCAAAATCTATGACGAGAGCGAATGCTGTCCGAGATGTCCAGAAAATGGTACAAAAGCTCGTTAACTTTCAGAATTTTGTAGTACTTGATGATAAAAAATTTTCAATTTTTCCACAGGTAAATTGTACAATGAAAATCACCCATCCAAAAAAGAAAAGCGGAAATGGAAAATCAAAAATAAGAGGCAAATAAGTTAAACGCAGAGAATGACTTCTGCAATTTATTTTTACTCATGTATATTATGACATTTTTTAAAACTATATTATAAAATATATTTTCACACGCAATGGACACCGAAACGCAAACGTCGAGATTAACTAACATTATTTTCGGAGTAGTGAAGGTGATAAGTGTGCCAAAATGGATCAAGGTGCCTAGATTACCCGAAAACATAGTTTTTTTTTTTTTTTTGTAAAACCGACAATTTGTATATAGTATTATCTGGTCAAGCCAGTTTGTATATGTCTCATTGTGGATATGTGTAAGGCATTTATGCTGAAAAAAATTCTATACAGACAAGTGTGCCAAAGGTGAAGCTGTGATAGATATAATTTGGCATGATGCATCCTAACGTACGATCTTCTCATTTCTCGATCCGCATTTCGTCGGACTATCGAACGAAGCGCAAGACACTTTTTCGTCTCCAACGCTTGCCACCTTTAGTCTACCTCTCGCTTGCATCAATGATTTCCAAAGAGATGCACTCTTCGTTATATTTTTGTGTACGTGCCATCTTAGATTTTATAACTGCGAAAGTTATTTGCAGGTAGCTACAGTCTAATTTTTTTTTTTTTGACAGGGTGGAATAAACACAAACACACACTACAAGGTTTGTTTTTTTTTTAGATTGTGGCGTGCCAAAACGGTATAAATGTTCGCATATGTTAATTAATTAATTAATAAGAGATTGTTATACTGTTGCCTTTATATACTGAGAAAAAGAAAAACCAAAATAATTAAACTGTTAACTTTCTAGATTTGTTGTTATGGAATTTTGAGAGTTTTACACAGGTATATTTAATAGTGATGAAAGAACCATCACAGTTTTGTGTTATAATTTGTAACTTTCAATAAAAAGAAAGTGAATCTAATCCTTCTAAGGTGATTATTTTTAATCAGAGAATGTATTTCCAACAGTTAAAAAAAATCAGCTTTAATTATTCAACATAATATACAGAAATACTTTTAATCACTGCAAACATGGGACGAGAAAATAAAATCTGCTCTGAACCAAAACAATAACTTACTTCTGTACAGTCAACATAAATTAAACTTCGAAAGATTCGAGTAAAAATAAACTATTTGGCCTCCTCCGAGACTTTATAGAATTTTACGTAAGCTTTAACGGAGACTACCGACTCACTTCCACGCGGCTCTTAGTGCCTTCACGGCCGCTAGGTGTTTTGTGGCGTAGGAAAGTGCCATTAATGCTAGGAGAACGGCGGATATCAGTATGTGATCGAAGTCATCTTTTAAAATGTCAAATGTTTTGGATGGTGTTACTCTAGTGTACAAGAGATCTACAAAACAACGTTTGGAATTACTACTATAAAATAGAATTTGGGTAACATAAGCTAGATTAAACTTACCCAATCCATAAACGAACACCAGACACGTGGACTCGAGTCCCGACGGAGCCGTCTGAATTCCTCGGATGTGGTGCACTGTTTGATTGTAGTTAATGATGCCTTCGGATGGAATGGGTAATTCGGGAATGTACGGTATCAGACCTTCTTCTCTAAAAAATTAAATATAGAGTTACTGTAACAAATCAATAGTAGTTTTAAAAAAACACGAGAAAATCGAGGCATAATTTGAGTCTCTGTCAAACTTTTATGTTATTTATAATTGTAGGTTATGTGAAGACTGAATGAAAAGATTGTTTGCTTTTTTTTGTGTGTGTGAGAGCATCTTGCAGTGTAAGGATTACTCAGACAATCATATTGTATAAAAGTACAGAACTTTATTGTCTGTGACAATTAAACCATAGAATTTTTAACTTATGACAAACCACTCCATATCGGACCATTTTTCATAAGAAAATAAAATTTCTTTTGTTATATTTGTTCTTCATTTCTATACGTGGCTTTTGGAACTTTATAGATGATGGAAAACTAGCTTATCCGAGCAGTTTAAAATTCCAGAGCATGTAATGTACAAACCACAAAGTATAATATACAGAGACCAAACTCCTCACTTAACCAGAAATAACTACAATATCTGTTGACCACTGTGCCACGAAACTATGTAACACAAGTAACATTTATGTTAGATTTCGAGTAAGTTAATTTACCTTCAAATGCACAGGGCTCGATGTTTTACCCAAAACAGATTTAGTTGCATTGTAGTGAATTTGCATAACTGAATGATTATCATGTTTACATTAAGGGAACTTGCATCTGCAGTAAAATAAAAAACAAAATCAATTAAAAGCACTTTGCACATTCTAGGTTACCCAACAGGCATATTGCACTGCCATATCCCGTCAAACCACATAAAAAGTATTGGAGCATGGTTTATCGAAGCTGCATATATATGTATATTGAATCGGCGTTTAATATTTTAATGATGGTAATTTTATCACAATATTGAGGTTTGTGGGAATTACAACACTTCCTCGATATGATTTTCAAATCTGGTGTGCGATCTTTACGTGGAATTTATTTACAATAAAAGCTTACTAATCTGACATCCAATCAATCCAAATGTCTGGTGAAATGGGACCTTCTGAAAATTAGCCATGCTAACATTCTGCAAATCAGAATTTGTTTCAACACTAAAGATCCCACAGATGGAAATACAGTACATATTGGAAAATAAATACAAAATTTAAAATAGAATTCTTTTTGGAAGATCCTGTATTATATGCACAGAAAACATTGCTACTGTTGATTTTGTTCAATAATGATATTCATTGGCATTTTTAATATCAATATAATGTAAATAAAGTGCTTCACTTCAGACTCGTTAGTATGCATGCACAAACAAATCGAAAGCAAATAACAGCATGCTCTGGTACAAAATGTACAGCAACGTATACAACATCCACTACTGGTACTACTCTAGCCCTGTAGATACCTAATTAACAAGATACTGCACCATTAGCGAGTTCTACCAATTGTTTGTAAGGAAATTACTATGCACCCTGTATACATGTATGTAGTCAAGTCCTTATACACCCACAAAACTAACAGGTGTAAACGTGATGTATAAAATGACCGTGTGCTACAAGACAAGACCACTTGTAGTGGCTAGGGTTTCTCAAATGGGATTCCGGTTGTTTTCTTAAACTGGGAAATCCCGCAAATTTCTTAAAAGTTCACTTTTTTCTTATTTTGTGTTAAGGTTGACGAAATTTTGCAAATAGAAAGTATAATTAACTCATAAACTGTTAATAAAATACAAATGTATTCTTATTTTAAACCTACTTATTAGTTTTTTAAATTTTTGCTCATTATGGCATGTCACAAATGGTCAATAATCGATACATAGCTTATTTGTGGCAGGACTCCGAAAATTCTTTACTTGTCAGAACCTGTGATATCTGGAATAATTGTGCTGTCATAATTTTTAACCATGCCCAGTAGCTTCAATAACTGTGTAATGCCAGATTGTGCAAGGATACAAATGAGTATGAAGTTTTTCTTCATAAACCTGATTATTAAAGACAAACAAACTGACAAATTATTGGGTCATAAGCTTGACGTTTCTATTAAAGCAGCCGAGGTAGACAAATCAAGAATACTAGAGAGCAAAAGAAGTACTACAATTACTAGAAATCTTCCAGGCTACAGGTGAAAAATGCATAATATTTGTCTTCTCTTAAATGCATTAAACACAATTCCGCTCGCATCAATTGAATCGGAAAGGGCATTCTCGGTAGCGGGACTTTTCATTGCTAAAATACGAATCAGATTGAGTGGTTCGGAGTATTGACCAACTTTGCTTTTTAAATTCTTAATACAAAATATTATTGTAAATTTTTATATGTTTTACTTAAAAAACAAAAATTACCTTCTAAGTTAGAAGCTTAATCTAAGTTCATTTTTTAAAAATTTTCAACTCAATTCAAAGCATTTTTTTTTTGTTGTTGTTGTTGTATGCAATTTCCACAAACTTTAATAAATTTTTTTCTATTTGTGAAAATTTCTATGTAATTCAAAGGTAATTTTTAATATGTATCATATCTTACACAGCATTATTAATATGATTTTGGAGGTAGCAGAACATATTAAATTACTTGAAATCAAATTAAAAAATGAAAAATAATTATATCAAGATATTTTGTATATCTTAAAAATAATTAATTCTATCCCAGGATCCTGGAAAACATTTCACTTTTTCCCAAAATCTGGGACAAGAAAAAGACCGGGAAATGAGAAACCCTAGTAGCGGTCCCTAGCGATAAAATTCAAAGTTGGCACTCCGTCTCAAACAATGCACAATATGGAAAAAAAGTCGATTACAAAGTTGTAAAGCACCACCGATTTAGTACGAAAGGACACGCTGCATACGTAAATGGTACGAATAGAGAGCTAAGATTAATGTCCATGTCAAGCACAGGCGGTAAAATGTGTATTTCTCACATGTTCATTCATATATTCTCATTCAGTTCTCGTGTGTTTGTTTATATCAATAACATAGAATAACTAGAAATGCATGTCTTCATGCTGCATTTATTACTGCAAGTCATATGTTCTGCATCACTTGAATGTCAGTATAAAAGGACCCTACTGTATATTTTAATGTTAAATTTACAACATAAAATATTACTGATTTTTATAACAACAAGGTATTTCAACCTTGTAAAGTAAAATTTATGGAAAAAAAAAAACATAATATCAGATGTTTGCTAGATGGGAGGTTAAAGGTATCTCTCTGCTACTCTATTCCGAGTTTGTTCACAAGAATGATCTGGAATCAAAGTTTTCATTGGGTTTAAGTTGCAAGGATCGGAGCCTGATAAACTGGGCCTCAAATATTAGGTTCCAATCCTTGTCACACAAACCAGTTTTGTGTATGATGTAAAAGCACAAGTTCTCACAAACAAGTACAAAAAAATATATATATAGGGAAAAAACCAAATGTAATATTTTTTTTAATTTGCTAAAATTATTTCTTAATCTCTTAAAAAAGAATAAATATGGTTAATGATAAAAATTTCTGGATAATTAAATTATTTCTTTTGTTTTTTTCCCTGTGGACACCAAGAGAGCCTTATTTCCCATGCCCTTTGTAGATTTGGCCAGGCCCACAATGGGGGCTGCAGAGTAGTGAGAGAGGAGACGTATCCAGGATGAACCACCCCTGAAAATTCCCAGGGATGTTTCCCTGGATTCGATTCCAGGTGCCCAAACACATAGGGAGAGGCAGTGTCTAATAAAAGTAATAAAAATTTATACAAATCAAAGTCTAATTAGATTTATTTTTATTCGTACGTTACTTGGCTACTCAATGCAAAGTTTTCCTTTAGCTATTTTTGGAATTATATTAGAATAATTACTTTTTAGGATAAAAAATAAATTCATAAAATGATACAGGATATTCAAAAAGTTTCTTTGCAGTGAGAAATTTGTAATGATGCAAAAGTTATACTTACGGCATTGCATACCGGACCTGCAATACCGCAAGATCGACCGGTACCGAATGGACAACTTACACGTCTCGCGTGCAATGCCACACACACAACTTTAACATCATTACAAATTTCTTGCTGCACAGTAACTTTTCTGACACCCACATATTTTTTACATGGCATAAAATTAACTGTTAATATTTCTCAATTGATAATTATGAAATGCTCGACTTTTTAAACTATACACAATTAAAATTACGTGTTTAACATCATTCAAATATTTCTGACATCTTTGCCTATTTTAGCAGATTTTAAAAGATACTGAACTACTTAAACTGTAACAAACTTGACGACCTTATTCTGTATAATATTTTACAGGATAAGGACGTATAAAATTAGGGCAATACATAATGAGGGTATGATGTTCAAAGACTGAATTAATACCTTCAAAAATATTAGAACACTATAAATGTGACTAAAGAAGGATGTCAATAAACAATGTGACATTTGAAATGCATTTCATCAAGTAGATGTTAGTGAGGCAAGATATTTTAGTCCTTATACAGATCTATTAGTTAGTCTATATCATTTTGTTTAAAGATTTTAAAATATTAGAATACATTTATTATGCTAAGCAGGGTGTCCGAAAAGTTACTCTGCAGTGGAAAAGGTTTAGTAAAGCTTTAGTAAAAGTGAAGTTCCTTTGGAAACATCCAAAGAAAACCCCAGATTGGAGGTCTCGTTTTAACCCAAAATCCCAGATTGGGGTCTCTGGGAAACGTCCTTCGGAGAACCCAAAATCTGGAAGAGCGAGATCCGGAGACCTAACAGGCTGGATTTAACGGGAGATTGTGTGATTGCTGTTTTTGGAAGACTTCTTTAGCAATGTCTTCAAGCAAGTAATAATCGCTAGCTTTGTTTTAATAAAGGGCTTATCTTAGACAAAAGAAAATACTTTAAATAAATGTGAAAATTTTGCTTTAAAGACGAACATATCGGCAAAATTTGAAGAAAAAAAAAAAAAAATTTAAAAATCAGATAATCAAGAATCAATTGATAAACTAATTTTTTAGAAAAATATATTTTTACAATAAAAACGAGATATATAAAATTGATAGTAGTTGCAGGCCATGATGGGCCTGCCACTCCAAGGACATGGGATTGAAAAAGTCCAGAAATTTTTCAAGGGTCTGTCCTGGATATTTTGGGTCCCATTACTCACCATTGAGTTTCTGGCCCACACAGTTAATAAAAAAAAAACCAAATGCCTATTAGTAGAGTCCAGAGGGTAGAAAAAAAGAAAATAATAATAGTAGATGTTTTAATTTTAGAGAGCGAAAAGTGTAACAAAATATCTTCTGATTTTAATTCTTTTAACTGGTAAAAAATTAATATCATTGGAGTTAGATTTAAACAAGCGCAGCTTGCAACTTAGCACTAAAATATCCAAATAATAAATTCTGTAGAAATTTCATTGGAAATATTTAGTTTTAAAACCACACAATTTCAACAATTCGATATACTAAAGTGGATACGAGTTTAGATGTTTAAAAGACAATTCAAGGACGGCCGAATCACCAAGCAGTTAAGGTGGAAGCCTGCCACTCCAGAGAATCCAGGGTCAAATCCAGATGGATTAGAAAAAAACCCCAGGTATTTTACAGGGGAGATTACTTGTTCCCTGTAAAATACCTTTCGTCCGGATACATTGGACCCCATTCCTCACCACTCGGCCTTCCAATTGTGGGCTTGCTAAAAGACCCTCTGATAAAAACTGTCTGAAAGTAGTAAAATATTTTAAAATATTAATTATATTATTTCTATGCAACATATAACGACTACTGTACGAGTAAATAATTTATTGACTATGAAAACCTACATAATTACTCGATTCCTTCGAATCATATAACGACTACTGTACGAGTAAATAATTTATTGACTATGAAAACCTACATAATTACTCGATTCCTTCGAATCGTTTGATCGACGAATCGATTTAGAAGTCAAAATCATTCATTGAATCATTCATTTATTTACAAATTTGCCTTTCTTTTGAAAATTTTTTTCTCATAATGATATGAGTCAGTAGAAGTCACCAAATCAATGAATCATTTCATTCAGAAACCGAATTGAAAAACAGCGATCCTCCAGGAGGAACCGAATCCAGGNTTGCTAAAAGACCCTCTGATAAAAACTGTCTGAAAGTAGTAAAATATTTTAAAATATTAATTATATTATTTCTATGTTATATGTTGTTCTAATTGAATTAACAATAAAGACACGGAGTGTCTGAAAAGTTACTTTGTAATGGTGTTTAAGTTATACATATGGCATTGCATATGAGACCCATCAGTTGTACAGTACATCCCATGTTTTCACTTTGCAACAGACAATGTAGACATTCTGGATTTCAACTACAGCTTCTAGAAGACTTCTTTGCTGATTGTGTAATCTCCCGCATAATCTGAATCTCTAGGTCTCGGGGCCTCAATTGCCCGGGTTTTGGGGCATCCGGGAGTATTTTCGGCATTTACTATAGCAGAAACTGCAATATCATACATAAAACTTCACTTTTATAAAAACTTTAATTATGCCTTTTCCACTGAACAGTAACTTTTTGGACACACTGTATTTGTTTTTTATTCTTTAAGTATAAATCAATACATGTATTATTTTTCTGGACATAAAAAAATTCGCTATTAATAACTTGCTATAACAGTTATAATATTGCTATTTAAAATAGTTATCTTAATATCTCATTATAAAAAAGTATATGTACATATTTAATTTTGCATTGTAAACAGAGGCAAACATTTATCTGTTTGCCTCAAGTGAAGAAATAGCCAGTCATGGCTCCGTTGGGAGGAAACGTGTGCAATATTTACAGAGAAGCTTCCTAATACCACTATTCTAGCAATAAAATTTCTAATATTTAGTGTAATAAAAATTTTTAAAAATTATTTCTTAATCTCACTGCGCGAGAGAGGAGCAATTTTTAAATGGAATATCCTGTATAATTCGTTCTTTTATAATAAAATAAATGTGCAAACATTGGAAATGTTTAACCTAAAGCACTGTAGATTAACATATTATTTGTTTGAACTTTTCAATTAACCTTAATCTCTTTATAATTCATTTTTTGTTTATTAAACAAGTTATTTATAGAATTATTATCAGAAATCTAATAAGACAAATTTGAGGAGACTTCGCAGGTTATGTGACTAAGTGTGACGCAGTTATTTAAGTTCTTTTATAGCATATCAATTTATCAGTAATTATCGTTATCTGAACTATTTTGATTTAATTATTTATTTACTTAATTATATTTGACTAAAATTATTATATTAGCATTATATGAGGCCATCATGGTGATGATTGACTCTCTTCTAATCTAAGTATAAAAGGTTTTATTTGTTAGATTTCTTTTTCAATTCATTTCATGGTATTTTTGTTCTGGAGTTTTTAATATACGGGATCTTCCAAAATGAATTCTACCAATTTAAATTACTGTAATTATGTTAATTATTACCCGAGAAGTATGCGATGTATGACAATCCGTAGACTAACCTAGAGTTATGTTCTAAGAAATGTATCATTAAACAAACATTGTAGAATATACTTAGATAAATGTTATAAGCGTCTACTAGTCATACTGACTACATATAACAACTGTAAACATAACAATAAATATTTACATATATAAATATAAACTGCTACAAATTTTTCAGCTCCACTGTATTCTTATGGAACCTCCCTCAAATATGCAATTTTTTGTTAAATGATGAATACCCGTAAATGTCTGGGATATACTGTTAAATAAATATTGTTTCCAAGGCGATTCCAACACACAGTACGTTAAGTAAACTAAAAATTACACTCTCGTTACTAAATAAACACCAATTATCTACTAAACTTAGGAATTAAATCATTGCAGAAGAAACGTTTTCATAAATGACTTATATTATTTGTAATATAATTTACCTGTGTTCAGATGTTGGATGCACAGGTCTTCTTGGATCTAAAAATGCTTTCGGCAGTTCTAAAATACTTCCAGATGGAAGTGCAACTAGGAAAAGAAAGAAAAAAAAAGAAATAATTTTTGTTAATGTTTTTAAATGTTTTTCAATTATTTATAACATTCTCATAAAAATGTTACTTACTGATAAGATGTTTGCTCGTCATTCCACGTTCGGTTATAGTATCTGCCATACTATCTATTACGGCAGGAAATATGTAGGTCTGATGTTCAATGATTGGTAATGGCGGTGGATTCAAAGAAGAGAAGGCCGTAGTGTTGCTCTGTGTTTTTCCTTCGTATAATTCGACAGCTGACATCTCCATCCGTCTTAACTTTTCATTATAATAACTATACTATTAAAAAAAAATTCAATAAATTCATTAAAATAATTTATTTTAAAAAATAAATAATTAAAGCATTTATAATTTCGGTACATACGACTGCCCAATTTTCTGAATGAACAATATGTACAGGTCCAGTTGCTCTCTTGTGTGTAACAAAATAAATAATGAGGCCAGTTACAGTGTCAATAAAGTACACATTTAAGAAAGCTGCAAGAGAGATGTCAACAATGATTTAAGAGTAAATATTTTGTTATGTGAAGAGAAATCACAAACTCTGTCAACTGTATTTTTCTGAAAAACCAATTTCAATTCCAAAATTTTAAACTACACACGAGAGGGTAATCCCTTCTGTGCTAACTCAGCAGTTTCTAATGCCATCTGATGAGGTGTGGGGAAAGTATGGGCATTCGAAAATGGCAGGTGTTCTGTCAATTTCCATGCTGGAGCAATACAGTAATGCCAGTCAATTTTTGCGAGTGTCTTGCAAGAATGCAAGAAAAATTTATAAAAAAAATTAGTGCTCTGCATTATGACAATGAACAATTGCCTCCACAAACAGCACTCATTTTTTATAATCACAAGTTGATTGGGTGAGAAGTTCAGAAATGGAATGACAAGTATCTAAGCATCTACACAATCCGGATCTATCATCTTGTAATTATAAATTTTTTTTGGCTTCCTCAAGAAGAAATTAGCAGGTTACCACTTTAGAAGTGGTAATAATGTGAAGACAGCAATTTGACTGTGGCTACATATGCAACTGACATTCTACCAATGCGATATCCAAAAACTTGTGCCACAATGGGAGAAATGTTTGGTGCATCCTGGAAACTATGTGGAAAAATTGGTGTCTTCAAAATGTCAATTTTGAAATTTTAAAATAACAGTCAGATTTCAAGAAAAATACAGTTGGCAAAAAACGATTTATCCTTATACTGAAGTTAAAATAAAAGAAATTACATTTTTGAGTGACATCGTTTCCTTCTGTAATAATGACGGCCAAATTTGGATTTAAATATTTGTAAAGGACACTTCTATCTCCCATAACACGTCCCTGAGAGTGTACATGCTCTAAAAAACAGGGTAATATTTTTAAAAACTTGAATTAAGATCTAAAGTATTAACAGTTAACTTACCAGATGGTCTTTTTAAGGTACAATGTACAATTTTCTGTACATCTTTTGGCAAAATAACATTCCACATCTTTGTAGCTTTTGGATTCTAATGGTTATAATTTAAGTAAGATTAACCAAATTTAAATTTAAGATTAAGTAAACTTTTACTCACTTCTTGAGACGAAAAGGCTAAACTATATCCTGCTAGCGTCCCAGAATCGATATTAACAGTAAATATGTAATGAACATCTTTATGCTTATATATAAAATCTTCGGAGGATTTTGGATACACGTGTACCTATTTGGAAATATAATTCTAAATATTAAAATTTAATATTCACTCATTATTATTAACTGAAGTACATAAAATAATAAAAAAATAATCATTCTATGAGCCAAATTTTTCAAAATATTCATATCAAATTCCTCTGCAAGTGCATAAAGTAGAAAATAAACTACGGTTTTTAATGCTTCAATGCTTCTTAATTTTTTATTGTATTTTATTTTGTTGTACTTTATTCATTGTTGTTTAAGTCTTGCAACAATAGATTTCCTCTCCTAATCAACTTTAAAACCCCCAATTAAAATAGTTTGTTGCAAGTATTGTTTGTTGCAAATATCATTGCAAGACTTCTACATTAGTAAAAGTCTTGCAACAATAGATTTCCTCTCCTAATGTAAAATAAATAAATAAATCTGTTTAACTGAAATGTCAACAAAATGTCTGTAACTCATCTCAGTATTTTTGATCAATCGTACAAACACAAGACAATTATATAAAACTGTACATATCAATGTATTGGCAAAGTATAACTGCAAATATGATCATTTTTTGTAAGGTTGCATAAACTGTCAATTTGACATAATAATTATTTTAATGCATACGTTGCTTGCAATTACATGGGAATGCAATACAAAAAACCTCACTACTCTGCCAAACCATGCTAATTCAAAGCTGTCTACAGATTGCAAGCATAGTATATTATATTTTCCATATAATATGGTCTCATTAAGCTAAAATTGTTAGTAATTTTAACTCAAACCTGTTTTCTCATGAACCATCCATCCTTTGACAGTTCTGCGATCTTCATTCTCTCTCATATTCAGTGTGAATAAACAATTAAGATAAACAAACACTATGGCTCCATGCCAAACACAGCACCATACTATTACACTCATGTCGACATTCCTTTACTGATATAGTATGCTACTGATGTTCTGATTAGGACACACAGAGGTGACAATGCACTCAAAAGTACAATCAACTGTATATCTTTTGTAATCATTTTGCAAACAGATTGTTCAGAATTGGCTCAAAATTTACTGTCAAAGAAAAATTTGAGAAAACTAAATAATGTTAAACACATTAATTCAAACTGTAATTCAAAACTGGTATTTTTTAACCCCTTAATTTCAACTTAACGCGGTTTTACTGAATTGCATTTATGTACTGACTTTAAAATAACATATCTACACTTTCTTAGAGTGAGATAGCTTAATATAGAAGATTAAGTTATCATCAACCTTGTTTAGTATCAAATACTGTTTAGTCAGTATTATCAGTTTTTGACATTCTAGCACACCTCCTATATTTTAGTGTACACTTAACAGAAATAGCCATACATATAAGCGAAAAAAGTGACACCTATGACTGCAAATTTAGTAGTATGTTTAGTAGATAAATGTGAAAAAATATTATTGGACTTCACGCTGAATATTGGATAAGCAAAGTTGAGAAAATTATCATCTAGGCGTTAATAACCAACATCTATCGCTACAAACAACAAGCGCTTTCAAATTACAACAAGGGCAAACCAGCATTGGAAAAAGATTTTATTCCAATGCTGGTTTGCCGTTGCTGTAATTTGAATTTGAAGGATATTAACTGTTCTTTTAACCTGAAGAAGACAAAAATAGTTTCGTTGAAAGCGCTTGTTGTTTGTAGCGATAGATGTTAGTTATTAATGCCTAGTAGATAAATCATCAACAATGTGTCAAGAGAGATCTTCTTCACTTCAATCTTGTCCATTGAAAGAGATATTACTGCATAACTGACTTATTTAATTGATTAATTCAGCAGTGCTAAAAGCAGGAAAGCAATTTTCTATGCAAATTTCTGTACATATTGAATTTTCCAATTTACCGTAAAACTACTGTAAACATTTTTATTCCTTCATTGTGTTTTACTGCTTTTTTCTATACTACAAATTTTTGTATTATAATTATGTTTATATTATCGTCATAAAATAAATCTACCCTCTACCTCTATCACTATTTTAATGGGCTTCAAAAAGAAATTTTTCCTAGGGCCTCATGTTTAATTCTACTTAATAAAAACTCAGTTAACATTTATCATCAATCTTTTTTCTGGTCTGGGCATTTCACATACTGTATAAATGTTGATACCTGCAAGAATTAATATTTTCTCTTCCATAAAGTTTCAATAGAATATAAATAAATTCAAGATTTCTTTCAAGAGATTTTTTCAGAATGAAACTTTTTGAAGTTTTATCTGGCAGCATTCATATTATATGAAAGTACAGTGTGTTTTCTTCATAATTCTTTTACTACAGTCTTTTTTGTTACATACATTTGATGATTAGTATGATATTTTTGTGAGACCTAAATGAAAAATTATTCAGGCATAATAAAAGTGTGATTAGGTGACAGATAAATTCCTATCATACAAAATGTTTATTTTGTTTATACAAAGTACAAAATAATAATAAATAATATCTCCAAACAAAAATACACAGTTGTTATAGTAAAATATGAACTCTAATATGGTAGTTCTTAACTTTTCCCACTGTCCAGTCCTTGAATTTTTAAAATTTACTGTAGAATATTTTTATTTCGTATTTCAGAGTAGAGTTGTTTCATGATCTCACATGTTTTCTTAGTGAACTTAGTGAAAACATAGTTTCATGAAACTATGTTTTAACTAAATTTAGGTACAACTAAGCAAATGAGAAAAGAATTCTTCTGTGTCCATTCATCAATATAAAAATAAATTCTACATTCAAGATTTACAACAGAAAAAAAAAACATAATTATACATTTAAGTTTTACATTGATATATTTATCAAGTTCTTACATATATTTATCAAGTTCTTACTTTAAAATGTGCAGTACTCAATTGGGACTCAGGAAGATTTTTAAAGTTTAAGAACTTGATTGATACTGGACCTTGCCACACACACATCAAACAATCTGTTCTCTTCACCAAATAAATAGATTGGTCCCTGCTATTGCAAATTTTTTACAACCCAGTCAAAATTCATGATGTGAGTTGTATCTCACACCTCCAGAGATATGTGCAACCCAGATTAAGAACCTCTGGTCTTATTAATTAATTAAATCCAGGCGAATTTCACAAATTAAACAACCACTAATCTAATAGATTCTAATATCAATTTTAGGTAGTGGCATTATTATAGTAAATGTTTCATAGAGATTAACTTTAATGATCCTCCATAAACAAAACTATTAATGTGTTTGGCTTGTCCAGGTTGTTGGAGGCAAGGGGAGGGATCCTCATTACATCGAAGTTTGGAGAAGTTCTGAATCAAGACAGACCCAAAAGCTAGGCAAAGGGAAAATGTCAATTGATAAGACTGGATCTCTCATATTCATGAGGGACCACACCGAGAAGGGGCAAATGGTGAACCCAAAACTGGGATATCACAACTCCATGTGGCAAGAGAGAACTTACATCCAAGATAAAAGACTTGTTACTTATAGTAAAAGAGAGAGAATTTGTCACTCATTAAAAACATTGTTTATTATTAAGAAAAGTGATTCGGATTAAATGTCAATTTTTCAGTATAAATTCTGATCAGACTGATAATTAACATAAAGTGTATTTCATAAATATGTTATAGACAAATTTATTGCATTTGTAATATAAAAATTTAAAATCACATTACCTTTAATTCAGAATCAAGTAGGAGAATAGGTCTTAAATGAGTCGCATCAACATATCCCGACATAGTCGTCTGCATCACTTTAAATGATAATAACTGTTTATCCATTATTTGTCCAGTGATTGGATTAAATGAGTATAGATAACTGTTGTTTGTTTTCTAATAATAAAAAAGTAAAACAAATGTAAAAAATAAAAAGAATATCGTAACATGAAGTTAACAAAACAAGAAAAAACCTTACTTTATCTTTTCCAATAATACTACATTGTGGAGAATAAGGAAAATGAGCTGTAGTGCGTTGGACATATAAAAGCAAATTACTATGAGAAAATGGTTCCAAGTTTCCAAAAAACTGACTCCAAACTACTTGACCATTTAGGTTATCAATTCCAAAAATCTACAATACAAAACAGTTTGATATCAACTTTAATGTCTTCAAACTCTAAAATTAAAATGTAAAAAGTACTTACCTTTCCCGGAATCGTTGCTACAACTATCACTTTATGCAAGCCAAAATTATCTCTTGTTAATTCTATTGTTGTCTTACCATCGCTAGTTATATCACTAGTTTGAAGTCCGGACAACGTACCGAGAAGAAATGTTTGTAATTGAATAAGTTGCGTCGTTAGACGTGTCAACAACATTGTCAATATATTACCTATTGAAATAGACATATAAATTAATTTACTTAATTTATTACACAGGGTCTTCCAAAAAGAATGGTACTATTTTAAATTACTGTTTTAATTATTAATTATTATCTGAAAACTATACGACATACAACCAATCAATAGAGTAATTGTCAGAGTTTCATCTCCCATCCATATTCACAAACATATCATCTACTGCTTCTAGGAAATGCATTATTAAACAAAAACAGCGACTCTACAATAGAGAAGGCCTTTTGCATTCTGTAGTTCACAAAATTGGTATCATTTGTCATTGTGCAACACAAATAATCTGCAGAAGCTGTAGAATTGTGGCTGCTATGGAAAGAGTGACAACAGATATGCAGTAACAAGTGTAGGAAAAATTTGAGTATTGGTTCAACGTGTGCCATGTGACACACATTGCAAAATTGTAATGGGCAAACGAGAAACTTTGACAGTTTTCCAATGTTTTAATCAATGTGCATTATATTCTCAGATAATAATTAACATAATTACAATAATTTTAAATGGTAGCATTCTTTTTGGAAGATCCTGTATATAATTAATTAATAAACATTAAAAATTTAACACCAACCATCAGTAGTTCCAAATTCTTGTTCAATTTTCGCATCGGTTTCTGATAATGGAAGATCTAAAATTTCGGCTGTTATAATAGAAGCAAGAGCTTCTTCTCTCATCCACATCAACTTTCCTGAAGTGTATGTTAAAATAAATAATTTTCTTATCATTATAGATATTATAAACCATCAATTACTTACCTTGTTGATGGAATACATGAATCGAATGATCTTCGGTAAGCAATAAAATTTTATAACTGATGCCTCTATCTTTTTTAGCATATGGTAGAATAAATATCTATTAAAATAAAAAATAATATATCCATAAATTAGTATTTTACAAAATTACACATTAACATTACTACAAGAGATATCGAATTGCTGGATTTTTCAAGTTATAATTTACTTATTTAAACTGAACTATTTTATATAAAGATAGGTAGTTAAACTGTTTCTTGTAATAACATAGTGTTTGGACACCTTGTATTATAGTACGTACCTATAAGTTGTCTATTAAGAACCAGTTAACCAATTATGTTCATTAACCAATATAATTGGTTAACGAACATAATCCGTTCGAAGACCATGTTTGCTATCCGAATTGCTCATTAACCGATTATCGATTTACAGTAGATTTTTATGGTAATTTGATTAAATCATTCTGGAGACCCCCAAAAATAAATAAAAAATTATATACATAGTACTTTCTTACTATGTTCATTTACATGTAATAACAAACTAAAAGCAATCTCTCCATTTTTTCATGGATGGTACATCTTTGTTTCTCAGTTGCGATTTTTATTATTCCTTTATCTGTTTGAGTCTTTTTGATTGTATCTTTCTTAGCTAAGATTGTATCTACTGTAGACCTGCTGAAGTCATCTGCCTACAATATCAGACATCTGCCCTTTCTCTGCCTTGGCTATTATCTCTTGCTTAGTTTCTATAGTGAACACAGTTCTTGACACTGCTTTTAGGCCCCATAATATTATCAATTTTTTAAATAAAAAGTGCAGAAAAGCACTTACAAAAATTCAGAGAACAGAAATTAACTAGTGCAAAAATGGTTAGGTATACAACTGTGAAAGTCTCATTCCATAAACCATGTATAGATGCCATTAAAATATAGTTTTACAAATCTTAAACATATTGTCACTTCTTCTTGTGTTTGTTCTGTCGGGTGTTCATTATCCGAACATAAAAATCTTTCACAGTTCATTGTCCGATTTGTTTGCAGTCCGAACTGTTCATTAACTGATCACCCACTGTATATGACATTACATACAACTTGCAGGTCTCGTATGCAATACCATACATATAATATTAATGTCATAAATTTCTCACTGCACAGTAATTTTACAAATACTCTTTATTAATAATTAAATTCAATAATTTAGAATATTCTGGAAGAAAAGATCAACCTGGAGTGAGACTACTTATAACTTCTGCTTATTGTGCAGATATAATACCCAGACTCATTTGACCATAATTTTCCAACCTATTCCAGTGCTTCTTGGTGGAAACTTAGCTGGTGATTTAAAATTGAAGCCCTTGTTAGATTACCAAGTGAAAAATCCCAGAGCATTGAAAGGTAAAGATATTATATATATGTTTCCAGTCATTTGGAAATCAAATAAAAATGCCTGAGTTACTGTGTTAATATTTAAGATTGGTTCACTTTTCATTTTGTGCTGACAGTTACGCAATACTGTAAAAATAATAATTTACAATTTAAAGCATTATTAATCTTAGACAATGCTCCAGGGCACCCAAAATCTCTGCAGAATTTATACCCGGAAATCAATGTTGTTTTTCTTCCTCCCAATATTACCTGCCTCATACAGCCCATGGACCAAACAGTGATAGCTACGTTTAAACTATATTATATGAGGACAATAATGGCTAAGGCTGTCAACTGACAGGGAAGATGGGCCAACATTAACAGATTTTTGGAAGAACTATAATATATGGAACGCAATAAACAATATTGGAGATTCGTGGGCTGAAATAAAAGAGTCGACAATGAAAGCTTCGTTGAAACAATTATGCCCACAAATGATGAGTGATTTTATAAATTTTGAAGAAACACAGGAAACTATCACAGATGAAATAGTTAGCCTAATGAATGAACTGAACTTGGATGTCAACAATGAAGATGTTAATGAGTTGATTGAATCTCACTCAGTACCTCTGTCAAATGAATACTTAATTGAGCAACAATGAAATACACAATGAAAGTGAGGAAGAAGCTGATAAAAATGTCAAGACTTTGACAATTAAAAACATGAATGAAGCCTTCATGTATCTTGACAAATTTTTGACCATCGTGGAAGAATGTGATCCCAATGGAGAAAGTATATCTCAAGTATGTAGGGTGATTGAGAAAGACAGCATGTTATAGAAATCTTTATCAAAAAAAGAAAAAAAGGGTGGTATTCAACTAACTCTTGACAAGTTTATAAAGAAAACACCCGAAAGAACTTAAACATGCATCGTTAACTTCATTATATATACATATTGATAAATAAATACTTTAAAACATAGTTTTTGGTGTATATTTTTTTACATCCCTGTACTTTTTAACATTTAACATTCGCACACACTTTCAGGAACCAATTATATGCGAAAGTCAAGGGCCGCCTGTAATACATACTTGTATAAGTATATTGTATTATATATTAATTAAAAAAGAAATGAAAAACTAATTGATATATTTACTGTTTATTAAATAATTTAATCAATATATATTATAAAGGTAAGTGTACAATGTGCGTGCTGCTAAAACTCAAAAACAAGTCCCAGTACAATTAAAAGAGTTATACGGTGTGGTAGCCCTCTATCCCCCATCCATGAAGAAGATTCCTGTTTTTACCTGAAGGGCGTGCTGTTGAAGATATAAGGGATGGAAGTTAAGGCTTACCCTGAAGAACTCGGCTTCTATTGTACTATTTTTAGATGCGATTTCCTGCATTTTTGACTGCATTTTCGTAGGCTACCACATTTAGTAGGGTACCACAGGGGGTGAAAGAAGTGTATTCCTTAACAATGGAAGTGTTAAGAATGGAAGTGTTGAGTAACAATGGAAGTGTTAAGAGAAAGCAGCATGCAAGATTTACAGGCGCAGATGCAGTTTTTTGCATTTTTGCAGAAAATTGAACATATTTTTAGACCCATGTAAAAATTCTCTAATTAGTCTGGAAATGGGGGACCTAATTCTTGCATTCTGTGAAAATGGGTAAGATTGGCTATAATGTAATTATCTTAATCTTTGCTATCATTACTTTTCGCCCGAGCAATGCCGGGCTCATCTGCTATTTTTCTATAAATGCGATATTTACGAGAACATACTTCCCATGTAATTTTTTCCATCTGTTGCAAAAATATAAACACTATTATCATATAAAAGCAATTATTATAGCATTTTTACAATATTTTTTTTTATTTAAACAAGTCATATGAAGTCTTTCGAACGTTAAGGTTAGCAATTTCGATCACGTGCGGGGTATCTCAACCTCTCTAACAAGAATCACTTTTCAAATCATCATCAATATATATTATATAAGTAATCTGGTCTGAATTATTTCATCTTAACTTCTTGGACTNAATTAATAACCTCTTCTAACTGTCCATTATGTTCTGGTAAATTAAAATTTCCTTCAAATTCTATTAGTTCTTGCCAATTAACAGGACTGACGGCTGTAATTTTCATGCCCTGCAATCAAAATTAAAAATATGTACTGAATACTAGTAAAATAATTCAACAGATTATTTTATACTTTTATACAAACCTCTCCGGTAGGTCTAATGTAAAACAGCACTAAATTCTTATCGATAATAGTTGCAGTCATTTTAATAACCTGAAAAATAAATTTAAAATTTATTATATTATATTTTTGTCCACTTTGGACGTTCTTGTGAACTAGGACTTGTTATACTGAGGGAAGAGAAAAACACAATTTTCAACTAAAATATATTTAATGTAACATAAATGTCTTATTAAGTGAACAGTTAATTGAAAACACAAGAAATCTGAACACTGAAAATTGAGAGAAATAATAATAAATATGTTAAGTTACCTATATTCTTAAAATATTTGAAATGATAAAGACAGTTGTCAAAAGTACAGGTATTACATTAATTCCAGAACAAACCAACAGACTTAATAAATTACTAAAGCCGAATAAAGAAGAAATGCACACAGGTATATTGGAAGACTAATATAGTTAAACTCTTTATAATGCAGTTGTTTACAAAATTACAGATATGTTGGAGAAACAAAAAGAAAGTTAAGGAAAAGATTAACCTATATGTAAGAGCAATCAAGTATAATTATCCTAATTCAGCATTAGTGGCTCATTGAAATACATATGGATGTGAAATAAATCATAATATTTTGATTTATTTCACAGTTGTTTAAACATCTGGAAATAATTTCATATAAAAATAAAAAAATAAATGAAAGTTTGAGCAGAACATTAGATAAATCTCGGTATAATTTGTTATACATAGAGGATGCTTCATCAACTCTGTAACAGAAAAGGCATTTTGTATTCTGCAATTTGCAAAGTCAGAATCACTCATCAATGTTTAACATGAACGATGTAATCTGCGGAAGCCATAGAATTGTGGCTGCCATAGGAGGATGAATATGCCTTAGTGAGATTAGGAAGAATTTGAGTTTTGGTTGTGTGTGCACCATGTGACTGAAGTGTACACATTGAGAAATTGTAGTAAGCCATGAACTTGGATAACATTTGAATGTTTTAATGTAAATTACAGCATTCTCTGATGATAATTAACATAATTACAAAAATTTTAAGTGGTAGCATTCTTTTTAAAAGGCCCTATATTTCAATAGAAACATTAACATTTAAATGTTAAAACAAAAATACTTTTTTTATTATTAATGTTGATTTTATAACTTTTTAAGTGAATTATGAATTTAAGTGAAAATATCATTTTATTTCATATAAACTATTCATAAAATAATATTTGCACTAGACTTAGCAATCACTAAAGTTTGTTAAATAAGAAAAATGATCTAGAGATAAGTCATAATATATAAAGTAATTAGAGAGAGGGCTTTAGTCAGCTACCAAAGTGAATTAATTTTTAAATAGTTAGTGGAAGAAGTAAATGCAAACAGATTCCTTACACCTAAGGAAAATGGAATAAAGTAGTAAATTAGTTTTTATTTTTATAAAGGAAATTGCTTTTAGCCCTTGATTTAAACAAATTGATTAAAAACCTACTACTGTGAGGTAGGAATAAGGACTTATCACACCAGTGATAATAAGCACAAACACTCAAAATATCAATGGGATACATTTAATAAAACGAGAATGGGTGTACATTACAAACTATTAAATTAATAATTGACATGAAATAACCAAAATGCATTTCGGACTATCGGAATAGTCCCTCTTCAGTTGGTATACATATATAAAAAAAGGTGAGATACTTAGAATTATACAAGACAAAGAAACCGTTATAAAAGTATGATTATTGAGTAATAATTGGGTGTAGAGGAACAGGCTTAAGGTGGCTTCATTATGTTAAATGGTAGCTTGACATGAGGGATACTATTATAAACAGTATTAAAAATTAGTGAGATAATATGATGATTGTTTTACAAAATAAGTTAAATCTACATACCATAACAGTAGTAAGCTGGAGTTTGAAGGTGGTATTGCTACAAGATGTAGAACAGTTATGAGAGAGGTGTGTTACAGGCAACATCTGGGGAACAAGTGGTGACAANGCAATTTCCTTTATATTTAATTTATAGAATAATTTGCCTAGATCCCAGTTGATATTTGAGCACAGACCCTCATATATATAATGATGAAATCTATTGTCTTAATACTAACATCTGGCTGGTAAGTGATGTAATGAAGGTTGGCCATTAAGTTGTTTGTCACCACTTGTTCCCCAGATGTTGCCTGTAACACACCTCTCTCATAACTGTTCTACATCTTGTAGCAATACCACCTTCAAACTCCAGCTTACTACTGTTATGGTATGTAGATTTAACTTATTTTGTAAAACAATCATCATATTATCTCACTAATTTTTAATACTGTTTATAATAGTATCCCTCATGTCAAGCTACCATTTAACATAATGAAGCCACCTTAAGCCTGTTCCTCTACACCCAATTATTACTCAATAATCATACTTTTATAACGGTTTCTTTGTCTTGTATAATTCTAAGTATCTCACCTTTTTTTATATATGTATACCAACTGAAGAGGGACTATTCCGATAGTCCGAAATGCATTTTGGTTATTTCATGTCAATTATTAATTTAATAGTTTGTAATGTACACCCATTCTCGTTTTATTAAATGTATCCCATTGATATTTTGAGTGTTTGTGCTTATTATCACTGGTGTGATAAGTCCTTATTCCTACCTCACAGTAGTAGGTTTTTAATCAATTAGTTTTTATTTTGTTACTTATTGCTGGAGTGGAGCCAAATCTAGTCACTTTAATGAAATCATCAAGAGGACAACTTCCATTAATTAGGACCAAGTCTACTTCTGAAAGAGATATATTGAGAAAATTGAATTTTATGCTTTCTAAAAAGTCAAAAACAACAGTTTTAACTAGAAATGTAGGTGTATCAACTTTCTTGGAGTTACAGAAAGAGGTGTAAATGATGAAACTCATGTTAGAAGAGTTATGTTATTAAAAAACATTTAAAAAGATCAAACAAATGTCATTACTGCAATAATAAATTACAGTAGAGCGTCGTTTATCTGAATCAATTGGGGACTGGGGTTGTTCGGATAACTAATTATGTAACAAAAAATATATTAACATATCCCATGTTTAATTTTTATCTGTTGCGTGTCGCTTTGTGTTGAATTTTCGTCAATGTTAAGCTTAATGTAAATTTTTTAAAATAATAATCATGGCTAATGTATTGTTAAAAATTATTTCTTTATTTTGTACAAACAAAATAAATATATTGAAAAATATAAAAACAAAAAAATTATATTTTGAAGTTAATCTAGTGTCAAAAACACTCAATTCAGCACGACACAGTCCAATTGGAATGCTTTTGGTTAACTGATGTTTCGGTTGATCAGCTTTCAGATAAACGACACTCTATTGTACTTTAATACAGTAACATAATAAATAAATTTGTAACTACAGTAATGGGTTCTATAATCATTTAAGTTTCCCTGAAAATGGACAAAAAATCTAAAAGAACTAGAACTTATGTTTTTATATTCTATTTTGGTTTTTAAACTCCATTAAAACAAACATTTTTCTGTTTCATTTTTAAAATTGTGGAGTCTGTTATGTATAATAATAATTAACTTTTAAATAGTAAAGTTTTCTATATATTTTCATTAATTTTTTAAATATATATTATCAAACTTTTTATAACAAAATATTTTATTTATTATATGAACTTTTTTTGATTCAATGTGTTTAGTAAATAATATCAAATCAATTATTAAATAATATAATTAATAACCTCTTCTAACTGTCCATTATGTTCTGGTAAATTAAAATTTCCTTCAAATTCTATTAGTTCTTGCCAATTAACAGGACTGACGGCTGTAATTTTCATGCCCTGCAATCAAAATTAAAAATATGTACTGAATACTAGTAAAATAATTCAACAGATTATTTTATACTTTTATACAAACCTCTCCGGTAGGTCTAATGTAAAACAGCACTAAATTCTTATCGATAATAGTTGCAGTCATTTTAATAACCTGAAAAATAAATTTAAAATTTATTATATTATATTTTTGTCCACTTTGGACGTTCTTGTGAACTAGGACTTGTTATACTGAGGGAAGAGAAACACACAATTTTCAACTAAAATATATTTAATGTAACATAAATGTCTTATTAAGTGAACAGTTAATTGAAAACACAAGAAATCTGAACACTGAAAATTGAGAGAAATAATAATAAATATGTTAAGTTACCTATATTCTTAAAATATTTGAAATGATAAAGACAGTTGTCAAAAGTACAGGTATTACATTAATTCCAGAACAAACCAACAGACTTAATAAATTACTAAAGCCGAATAAAGAAGAAATGCACACAGGTATATTGGAAGACTAATATAGTTAAACTCTTTATAATGCAGTTGTTTACAAAAATACAGATATGTTGGAGAAACAAAAAGAAAGTTAAGGAAAAGATTAACCTATATGTAAGAGCAATCAAGTATAATTATCCTAATTCAGCATTAGTGGCTCATTGAAATACATATGGATGTGAAATAAATCATAATATTTTGATTTATTTCACAGTTGTTTAAACATCTGGAAATAATTTCATATAAAAATAAAAAAATAAATGAAAGTTTGAGCAGAACATTAGATAAATCTCGGTATAATTTGTTATACATAGAGGATGCTTGAGAACATTCAAGAGGAGTTATAACTGTAGAGTGAAGTGGTGTGAGCTGGATAATTACCCTATGGAATGGTGCATTGGTAATTTGTTTAACAAATAAGTGATGTTTAAGTGAATGAAATTATGTTGTAATAATCAGGAAAATATTTAAGAAAAGTTTTTACTAATAGGATGCTAGATTTATAATTAATAAGGAAATTATAGCAGTAATTTATGATTAATTAGATTTATTGATGCTACAGGAAGAAATAGCAGTTTAAAAGTTTATTATGAAAATGTTGAAAGAAATATATGGGTGTATTAAAATATAAAAATTTTTATTTTTTAAGATATTTTTAAAAACTTAAGTGTAAATTAATGTGTAATCTTTTTAAATTGTAATTAGAAAAAGGTAACATCTGCATTGACCAAAAATGCTCGATTGTAATGGCATACCAGATTTGTTACATTAAATATATTTTAATTGGAAATTGTTTTTTTTTTCTCTTCCCTCAGTATAACAAGTCTTAGTTCACAAGAATGTTTAAGATGGACAAAAGTATAATATAAGTACAGCTTTCCCTTGATAATCCGACAGGTATGAGACCAAAGGGGTGTCAGATTACCAAAAGTGTCTGGATTACCGAAACTGATTACATATTTGGCATTGTTTTGCTAGCAGTAGCCTACAATATTCCCTATTCCAACTGTTCGAACAGAACTGCTCACGGAAAACACACAAAATGTGTCTCATCGTGTAAGAATTGGGTGGGGAGATTCACATCGCAACATGCTTCTGTGCAAGCAGACACGTAACGGGGACGGGTACCTTGACGGGAAGTGCGTCGGACTACTGAGCATGTCAGATTACAAAACGTCGGACTATCATGGGACAACTGTAATTAAGGACAAGAATAACAATAATAAATTTAAATGCTTTTTAGATATAATAACAACTACATAATACATAAATGATTGAAAATGTATTTAATTTGAAAATTATATTAATTCTTTTAACTGTTTTCCACAAAATATATTTCGTAAAGTAGATTACAAAGATATTTATGAAATTAAATATTTTATAATTTTAACTATCTTTAAACAATCATCAGTTAGTATATCCATCATATATATGAGTTACAGATTATACAGTGGCTGGATGGCTGGGGTGGTTATGGTATCTGCTCATTGTTCTGAGAGGTCCAGAATCATATCTGGGCAGATGAAAAACCCCAGAAATGGTCTGCCCTGAATATGCAGGACCCCGTCTTGCACTGTTCAGCCATCACTATTGTGGGCCTGGCCATCTTTTTAATTTTTAAAATATTTTATTGTGATCCACCATCTGAGAATTTTTTTGACATTTTTATATAACGAGGTGAATGAGTAACCTCGAATAAAAGGTCACCTCTGCCATAAAGACTTTTATGTTCTTGATGTTGAAGAACGAGATATGAAAACATTTTATTGTTTCTTCTGATTTGTGAATAATTTTTATTATTTACTCTGTTTCCAATAAGTTCAATAACACATTACATTACTGCCTACTTATATGGTTATGCACTTGCAGTAAGGATGAGACAGTCTCACTCAATGAATCACAGAAAACCAAAATCAAAACATCACTTTAAAAAAAACCAAAAAAAGAAAATCTATTTTTATATTAAACCTTTTTTTTGACACTATTTAATGAGTGAAACTTTCTTTTGGCTTAAATTAAAACAAAATATTCACTTGTTTCTCACATGGAAAACTTGCAAATTAATAAACTGTGTTTAAAAATCTTTTCTAAATTATCTCCATTAGATAGAAGTTTGATTGTCATTTTATAAACATTATCTTCCTTTATTTTTCATATTTTTTCATAGATTTATTATAAAATAAAAAATATTAGTTGTCCAAAAACAAATTTTATGTTTTTGGACATTGAAAAAGTCTATTAATTAGCACCCCTTGATAAAAATTGATCATTTGTGGCATCAGTATCAACTTCAATTCTATTTCTATTAATCAACGTATTACATCAAGTTTATAATTCTATATACTATTCTATGACAACAACACATGCTTGAATTCTTGTTAATTTATCAAGTTAGTGTTGCATGACAAATCATACAAATATGTTTGTCATGCAACACTTTTAAAAGTTTTTGTTTCAAGGTATGAATTATATTTAAGTGCAGTTACAGAAGAATGTATGCAAATATGGAGACCTACTGTATGATTTTATTTAAATTTTTCAAACTATGTAGATAATAATTATTAATTGATTTATAAATTGTTCTTTTATTTTGCATACAATATAATGAACATTTTTATTGGACAAAAGAATTAAAAAATATTGGGTTATACAGAGAAGCAGCTATTACAGAGTGCAAACATTTGTTGTTAGTTCAAAATTTGTGCTGAAACTGATCAAAGGAAAAGGCAAAAATGAATTCATGAATTAAATGGGTGTAACCTTGCCTAGGCTTATGAGTTGATGTATCAAGTAATTTTCTGCATCTGAAATTCTCTATCAAAAATCTACGGGAAAATCTGCAACTTGGCACGTTCTACATTCTCTGATAGAACAAGTGACTTTTCTCACATTTTTTGATTTTGGGCCAATCAAAATTATATGTAATGAGTATAAATTTGAACAAATTTAATATGCATTTGCTGGCTGATATATAAGAGTATGGTAGAAGAAAGAAAATTCAATATAAGACAACATATATTTAATTTTCTTTCCTCTACCATTTCCCAAAGTTAGTGTATTTATTTAAAAATTAAATATTAAAATGTTTCAAATAACTGTCTAGCTTTTATCACCCTTACATTTGATATTTTGTTTGGATAAACTTTGAAAATATTATTGTTAAATTTCTGATGGCATTTGTATTATCAAAATGTGTTTTCTAATTAAGAAAATATTAAAAATTTTATAAACATAATAAATTCTATCTTACCCCAGGTAATACTTTTAGAAGCTTCATGTTTGATGGTTGTATTTGTAAGACTAGATATCCATCTCTTCCTAATTCGATACATAAAATTGGATTTTCAATCATATTTTGAAAAGAAAGAGATTTTAATTTCAAAACAGCAGAATTGTCTGTTGATTGTAATCCAAAACTCTGAAAACATACAATGAATAAGATTAAATTCATAATTTTTATTATTATTTAAAAATAAGATCTTTTGACATACCGAAAGAGGCATACTGATGAAATTTCTACCATCTTTTAAGGAGAGTAAATGTAAAGTTCTAGTTTTTTGTTCCACACATGCAAAGTAATTATGGGTGACAAATTCACAACTAATTGAATAAGAAAATAAATAAATATATTTTTATTAACATATTTACATGAACATTTAGAATTAGGGTTTACTTTGAGTCAGCTTGAATCCAAGGTGCATGCACTTGAGAAGTTTTTACAGAAGCACTATTGATACTATGAATGGTAACAACAATATGAGAATTTTTATGAATCTGAACCTTAATGATATCCTTACTCGCAGAATTGATGTAGAACTGTTTATAACTGAAATATAAAATATATTTTTATAAATTAAAAAAAGTCATTCATTTCTCAATCTACAAAGCAAAATGACTATGATAACAATCATATAATTATTCATAATGATTTATTGTTTGTAAAAAATGTCAGCATAATAAATTTTAGTATCATAAATTTAAAAACTTCTATGTTCAATTAATAATTATGTTTGATATTTCAATAAATTATATTAATTAACATAGATTTAGATGTATGAATCTCTTGTGTAATTTTCATTTTACAAAATTATGCTTTAAAATACTTCTAAAAATATTTCATTTTCAAACTGTTTCACTTTCATGTATGACAGAAGTCCTGTAATAAATTCATAGTTCCTGAACCATTCTGTTTAGATATGGTTTAGACATGTAAATAAAGTCTTTCACAATAAATGCTACAATTTAAATTACTGTAATTATGTTAATTATTTCCTGAGATGTATGCAACAAATGCCAATAGATTGAGTAACCATCGAAATTCATCTCATGTCTGCATTCAAATGTCTTGTTGTCTACTACTTCTAGGAAGCACTGTAAATAAAAATGGCAACTCACCAACAGAGATGGTGTTTCAAGTTCCACAATTTGCAAAATCAGAATCGATCATCATCACGCAACACAAATAATTTGCAGGAGCCAAAAATTTATGGCTTGTCACTGAAGAGTGACAATGGATATGATGTTGAGCCTAGGAAGAATTTGAGTATTGGTTATTTGTGTGCCATGTGACACGAGGTGCACACTTTGAGAGACTGTAATGGGCAAATGTGAAACTTGGTTAGTTCTCCAATGTTTAAACTTACATTACAACATTCTTGGATAATAATTAACATAATCACAATAATTTAAAATGGTAGCATTTGTTTTAGAAGACCCTGTATTTATTACCTACGCTCCAATTGTATTATGTAGCCAATATTAGTATAGACTACACGATATACTTGCAGGTTTGTCTAAGTACACACTGTGATGTTTGCTTAGCATATTCCTTGAAACATATTCCCATTGTTAAGCAGCACATACTCATATTTAATACAGAAAGTAATTGTTTGTGATGCATTTACAAAGTGTGATAATTTAAGTGCCCACTTTTCAATTATTCGGTATAATATGCAATTTTAATTTGTATCTTTATATTAGCAATGATCATAAAAATATTATTTGCAATCAAAATATAACCGTTAGAAGAAAATATAAATGAAAATAGATAGAAGCCAAAATGAAAATTATATATATTGTTTTCATGCACATTACCAAAGCTCACATTACTTATGCTAACATGACATAGGATAAAAAAACATAATCTAAATTAAATAAATTAAAATTTTATTTAATTTAGATCATTTCAAATTTGATCCAAGAATTTTTAATGTTTATGTTTTTATATTTAGTTTTCTCTACATTTAATAATTTAAATATACAAGGTCTTCCAAAATGAATGCTAAACTTTCTAATTACTGTAATTATTTTAATTATTACATTATTACCAATTGATGAAGTAACTGTCCAAACTTCATCTCTCATTTGCATTCAAATATCTACCACCTCTAGGAAGTGCCATAAACAAAAATAGCAACTGCAACAAAGAAGGCATTTTGTATTCTGCAGTTCACAAACTTGGAATCACTTTTTATTCTTCTGAAACTGTGAATATCATCAAAGAATGGTTTGCCTTACATGGTGGATCTCTTTTGAAATTCTCTGCAAAACTCATACTGTACAATGAGTGATTCCAACTTTACAGACTGTAGAACACAAAATGCTTTCTCTGTTGCAGAGTTGCCATTTTAATTTATGATACTTCCCAGAAGCAGTAGACAACAAGATGCTTGAATGCAGATGGAAGATAAAACTTGAACAGTCATTCTAGAGATTGGGGTATATCACATACTTCTTGAATAATAATTAATATAATTACAGTGATTTAAAATCGTAGCATTGATTTTGGAAGACCTTATATAATAAATATATTTTTCACATATAGTTTTGGTAAAGATAACTGAATGTCTGAATTATTTGAGATGTTTTTAAACATGTTTCCCCTCTCAAAATATGTTTTGTAAATCTAATAAAGAGCTCTATAAAGAATATAATTTATCACAGGTCATAAAAAATACAAATTATTAATATCTACAATTTTTAACAAACATTAGAATAGAACCATTTATAATATATCTGAAAAACTGAAAAACTAAAGTATAAATATTTATATCTTAAAACTTCATGAATTGTCAAAGATTCTTCTGATGATTAATGATAGAATGGACAGCATCCTACCTGTAGAATAAGTTTAATAACTTTAATGTACAGTAATGCAGCACATTTCATTTTGCAGCTTTGAAGCAACAGTTAAATACATAACTTTACAATATGTCTGCTAGCAATCACAGAATTAAACACGGGAGAAAAATTCAGCCCATGTCAACTGATGACAACTAGACGATTTTCTTATAATACTTTTTCATAGGGGTGCCTGTATGTTTTTATATATTTATAATATGCCAAGATTTGCAATTTTCCAATAGTGACTCTCTAGATCTCTCTCACTCTGATTACCCTACCAGCATGAAGAGCTTATGTAATATTGGTATATTGATGTTAGTGTCATCCTACTTGCACAGTTACCTGCCAGTATCACCTGCCAGAAGGACAGACTACTGCCCATTCTATCATTGAAAATCATTGATCCATATTATAATCATTTATCTTCAATCTTCAAAAAAGTAAAATTTTGTGGTACATTTAAGGAAGAGCCAAATAATTAAATCACAAAGTTAATTCAGGAACTTACTCCAAAACAGGAACATTTGGCAATGTCATTTCCCATTCTAATATTCCTGTCGAAGGATCCCAACCTCGAATGTACTGGCCACCTCCATTAAGCGTAATTAAATCTATAAATATACAAAGAAAATGGGAAAAATTTTATTAATAGTTAAAACAGTAATTTTTAGACTTTCAAAAATATATAAATGCTCATTTTTATACAAATCTTTAATATGAAATTAACAAAAGCTTTGAAGAATACTGCAAATTGCTTTACACAGTATTTTAAAACATTATTATTATTATAAAAGTAATCTTAGATTAGTAAAAGCTTATTTATTTCTATTTACTACTAATGAAATCAAGAACTAATTTTGACTTATAAACTTTTTATAATTTAAAGAGATTTTAAAGTTGAAGAGAAATCTTTAATATCATGTAATTATAAAAAAAACAATTGTTTTTAACTATATTAACTAATTGAATTCAAGGTTAAACATTAAAATTCTAATGTTATATTCTAAAATAATGATCTTTTAGCCATTGATATTAGTTGTAAAGTACAGAAACAAATTGAACTTTTGAAAATTTGTATTTGTAGCCATTGCCTTGCAGTGATTTGTACAATTCTACTGAAGATAGCAGAAACACTTCTTGAAAATGTTTCAAAAGTAAATTTTCTGTGGACTCCTTGAATAAGATTTGGAGTTGTGTGTTAATACACATAAAGTAATTGTTCATAGTTATCTTAAATATGCATAAAAATTTATTTTATATTGTATTTCTTGTAATATTACCTAATAAAACTTTTATGAAAAAATAATTTATATAATTCAAACAAAGATTAAAAAATTTCTAAATTATAATCAAAAATATAATAAAAAAATAAGAATTATTATTATTAAATTTACAGATATGGTATATAATTTCTCTCTTTGTGTTATTAAATTTCTCTTTTTATCTCTTAAATAATATAAAATAACTGTTATATTTGAATGTAAACAGTTTACAATAAACTAACTTGTACATCATATAAATTTTTGTCAACAATCTTATAATATAATTATATATTAAAAAAAATTATTAGCTAAATATATAATTTATGATATAATCTTAATTCAGAAAAAGTCTACTTCTGGTACAAAAGCTGTATGTAAGGTAAACCCTCACTAATCTAAACGCCACTTAATCCAAACCAATTTTCTTCATTTTCTGCTATATTTTCTAGTCAAAAACAAAAAATATCATAGATTATTTTTAAAACACAACAAATAGATAAAATTAACGTGTACCAAATAGAGTAGAGTTTCTATAGTCTGTCACAAGCCCTGTGGAGTGTCAGATTATCAGATTACTGGGCACATAATCTGATAATCTGACACTCCCCAGGGCGACAATGAAATTTTTGTGTTACTGTTCGTCAATGTATGAAAGAGAAAGAGATTGACATATGTATATACTGTCAGTTACTAGTTGTTTATATACATGCAGTTGACAAAACAGTCACAATTATGATTAATAAAACAAACTAACCTGTGAACAAAATGCATTTTTTTACTGTACAGTATGTATGTACTAGCCCACCAGTGGCCGAGCGGTCTTTGTACCCTAAACACTGGGAGTTTGGTCGTGGGTTTGCACCGTGATCGAACAGGCTGGCTGCTTGGAGTTTTCCGGGTTTTCTCCTTGCCGATAACGACTAAATAGGAGGCCAGTTCCCCATAAAAGTCCTCCTGGAAGGCATTCTTTTCCCTCGCGTAACATCGCACCCCAGAGAAGGCAACGGGAAACCACTCTGGGTACTAACCTTCCCTAGTAACACCTTGGCGTATTATTAACTACTTACTAATCTGCGCCATGTGTCGCTGATGTCAGAAATCTGATATGGCACCAAGAAGAAGAAGAAGATGTATGTACAGTACATACAAAAATCCTTATCCCCACCAATCCCACGTTTGTCATGTTATAGATACTTTACCAAAAATTTTTTTATGTATATATTAGTCTGTAGTGTTTGCTTTACATATAACTCTGCTAATCCAATAATCATCATCATACAATAATTAGCTCAAATTACTGAGCATTCCCTTTATGTTAATAATACATTTGTTAAAAACTTACCTCCTTCAGAAGATAAAGCATTGAAATTCCCAATGGCACTTTTTTCAAGAACTTGTCTCCATACTGCAAAAAACCAAACAATTATAAATATTTACTAACAGTATTCAATTAAAATTAACCAAACAATAAATTTTAGCATTATGCATAAACCAAATTTTTAGAAAAATGAACATTAAGTATACAAAATCAAACAATAATTGCTAATTAATCATTCTTATGGCTGCAATGACTCAATCTTCAAAACAGAGATGTATGGAAATGTAGAAAACTTGGCACCAGAGTGTAAATCGAAACAACAGAATTCAAAGACAAGCAGTTTTGTTTTTATTCTGAGGAGACATCACAAATAACATAAAAAGAAACTTCATTCATTAAATATAAAAAAAAAACAATTTAGAGAAAATATGGCCAAGAGTTTTATATACTACATCATGTTCTTGACTTGTTTATCATAACATTTCATAGATACTTTCATATTTAAAACCATTTCATTACATTTCCTGTATAATTTGAAATAATTTAATTTGGTTTCTTAAAGTTTGGGCTATTATTTAGTTCAATTGAATTAATAGATATAATTAATTTTCAAAACAAAAGTGTGTTTCTCTCTTAATAAAATAATCAGAAATGTTTCATTTTGGACATTTTTTACATAAATATCATTTCAAAAGTAACTAAACAAATTTATACGCAAAGATATTGCATGGTTCTCAAATTAAAATCATATTCCATTTCTGACTTTTTGTATTCAAAAGTAACTTATGTATATAGTGCCTCAAATGCAATCACTTTCCACAGCAATGACCTTAATCTCAAATTATACATGTATGAATGTTAATGCATCGAAAATATAACACGATAGGATCAGACTCATTTAGACTAGGGCTTCTTAAACCATGGGTCATAGCCTCAAATGGGGGTGTGCAATCAAATGTAGGGAATTGTAAAAATTTGACAACAATAAAATTTTGTATTAAGTATTTATGCAAAGTGGCATTTTCAGCTTTGCATCTCTGAAAAACATTGAAGATGCCCTGAGTCCTGCAGTATCAAATATTAAGTCAAAATTTAATTCTTTATATAAAAATAAACAAACACACCCATCTTGTTAGTATGGAAATTTGATTTTGTCTTTAATTAATAAATGGCAATAAACAATAAATTACAACCATACTGGTCACTTACGGTGCCAACTGGGGACAACTTTAGAACCTGAGGCCCTCCAACACTCTTGGCCAGCTAATGCTTTCAACCTCAACATGGCATATATGTACACACATAAGCAATCCAAAAACCCGATTTTTAAGTGATGCCAACATTTCTTTCAAAAATTTTTAATTAAAATTAATTTATTATAATTATTTAAAAAAAATATGAAATGGTGATGTAATTGCCTACCTCTAGCCAATTATTTTACATCTAATTATTAAATGGTAAAGTAGTAGGTACTGTATTTCAAAGAAGTGTTTTATGATTTATTTCCAAATGATTTTTGACTATATACAAGTTGTCATCAGCAGTCATTGCATAATGGAATAGCATACAACAATTTTCAGAATGAGAAAATAAACATTTTTAAAACTGTTTTTTATTCTATTATAATCCATTATTATCTATTGCTGAAGATGACTTGCATATAATGGAAAATGTTTCAGTGAATAAAAAGAAAGGTGGTATCCTCAATTTAGCATGTAAATGAAAATTTAATTATGACACATAGCAATAAATATAAATAAGAACTGATTATGTTATTTGATTTGGAAATGCTTAATTTCACTGACGTTCCCTTACTTTGCCGACTTTCCAGAATTTGGGCACACTGTATTGTATCTATAAAAGTATCTACACAAAAGAATTTACATATTAAATCATTTTTCTGTACTGTTTAAAAATTTTATTCAAATGTATTATTTTTAAACACACAAATTCCTATGTAAAATTATAAACATTAAATTTATTAATCTTAAAAAATTTACAAAATTCTCCAATAGACAATACTTTAAGAAGCGTCTTCTCACTTTGTCTCTTTCACACACCAGGAAATAACAATCTCATGGCAGTGTCAATCTTGATTTAAAGACTTCTCATCTCCTCCTCAATATTTAAAATGTTAAAATCGTTGTAAGTTTAATGCTGTATATATTTTTTTATCATGTATATTGATTGTTAACCCGTTTTTATTTATATTTTACTCTTTAGTTATAGGCATTATTTTTGGGGATGATATCAATTGTCTTATGACATTTCCTTTTGCATATGCAATAAATAAATATAATCTTTCCTCTGGTGACAGCATAGTCAATTAAAATACATATATACATTTAATACAATGTGTATATATATATATTTTATTAAATGTATACTGTATATATTTAATGTTTTACATATTGAAAAGGACTAGAAACCTCTAACGAGAGATCAGCTCTATCATGAGACTGTTACTTCCTGATAGTGTGTGACAGGGACAAAGTGAGAAGACACTTTTTAAAGTACAGTAATACCCCGACTTACGCGAATCCGGAGTTACGCGATTTTCAAATCTCGTCGATTCGTCTTTTGTTTGAGCGCCACGCAACTCTTAATTACTCATTTCCCCCCACACTATTGTTCGGCTTACATGTTCGGACGTGTTCGACATATAGCTACAATTTATTTTGTGTTATTTGTATGTATTTATATGCAAAATTATACCCCGACTTACGCGAATTCGACTTACGCGGTTATCACTCGGTCCCACCTATCGCGTAAGTTCGGGGTATTACTGTACTGTTTATTGGAGAATTTTGTAAATTTTCTAAGTTTATACTTATTGTCCCAGCCATTTTATTAAATGAATATTCTTTTCATATTTTTTGTTCTAATTCAAATTATGTAATTTTATCAAAAATTTATAAACTATAAATCATTAAAATTACGACTTTCTTACAGAGAGCTCCGGTACGAGTATTGAGCATGGCTAAAACATTCTGTTCCGTCACCACAGCTAATTTGTGAGATCCGGTTATCAGAGGATCCAGATGTACATATTTTACTTTTCCTATATATTGTTGTCTCCTATTTAAAAATAGAAAATTAAAAATTAAGTTATTAATATCTTGAAGATAAAAGTTTATATAAAAATAAGAATTAACAATAATTATTCAATTAAAATTGCATGGGCAATCAAATGAAAAGTTTACTTGCAAGCAATGCGCTTGGAATTGCAGAGAGTTGTTAATGTCAGACTAACTTGTCAAGCGCCATTATCTATTTAAAGTTTCAAATGCTATCTTGAGTTTGTAGTGAGTTTGTAGTGATTAAATGTTTAAAATTTAAATATTTCTCACAAAACATAACAGAATAATAACAGCTCATTGCATCAAGTTTATTTATCTGATCATTTATTTAGTAATACAGTAAAATTTCATTTTAATGGATCGCTTGAGCTGCTGAAAATCATCCACTGCTCTGAGAATCTGTTATATCTCTAACAATGGATTCCCACACACCCAGAAAAATATTCATTATTTGAAACTCGTTCATCTCGGTTTGTTCTGATACTGCTTTTCTGCCTATTGAATACACGACTGCTTGATACTAGCGACATCACATACCCTACAGTCTGTTCATTTATGCTGAAACTTGTCAGAAACATCTTTGCGACTTAAAAAGACTCGACAGCCTTGCTCAATTTTGACTTGAACCAGAATCAGAATGTTCACTAGGTGCATCCTTCTCAATTGTATCAGCCTGCTGACTCTCTTTATAGAATTCTTCAATTGTACATATTCCAGATGTAACAATTTCATCATTGAACTTTACAAATTCATGGAAACATCCAAATATTAACTAAACATTGAAAAAAAATGTGATGTTTACAATAGATGGAGTTAGAAAAAATCCATTATTCCAAGTTACAGGTCCATTAAAAAAGGGTACATTGATTTGGCAAGACCTGGGAAAAAAGAATCTGTTACTCTACAATCAGTTAAAACAAGATTCTACTGTATTATTCATAAAAGCTATTTTATATATCCTGTTCTGCTATCCATTGGTGCACTGACAATTATCATAACAAGGAAATTAACATCATCACCGACAGTGTTCAGCCATTGCCCTTCTAAGAAGAAAGAACTTCCACCCTATAGTTAATAACATCTATGACTTTACCAACAACTCCAACAATGCCTACCATATTAACTGGACCCGCTCTCACCAGGGCACCATAGATATTGAACGCACTGACAACTTGGCAAAAGCTGCCTGCAATGATGGCATACTTCCCATTGCATCCACACAGTAAGAAGAATGCTTTGGAAAGATCATATGCAAGGCTGGCAGGAGAACTGGGATCAACACAGGAGTCAGTTGCTCACAAATTGTTTCCGAATATAAGTGATTCTTTGATAAATGGATCACTCCTAACCATAAGATCACCCAGTTTTTTACCAATCACGACTGCTTTTATAGTACCAGGTTGTTCAATAAGTTTTGTCATTTGATATGAGATGGCGCTATTAGGATCATCACTTTATTGTTTATGAAATAGTACTACTATTTCATAAACACGTGTCAAGTTTCAAGTAGATCCGTCAACTCATTGTATATTTGCAGCTGTTCAAAGTCAATGTGTCACTGTATTTTTTTACAATGGAAAAAATTGAATATCGTGCAGTGATAAAATTCTTATTTTTGGAAGGTGTAGCACCAAAACAAATTCATGAACAATTGTTAAAAGTGTATAAGGACTCTTCACCTTCAATCAGAATAGTAGAAAGATGGATTGCTGAATTTAAACGTGGTCGTACAAGTCTTGAAGATGATGCACGTGAAGGACGTCCAAAAAGTGCATCAACACCAGAAATCGTAGCAAAAATACAGCATGTGGTTTTGGAAGATCATCGATTAACTGAGAGAGATTTAGTAGAAGCCCTAGAGATTTCGTTAGGCAGTGTGAGCAATATTTTGGCTGAAGTTTTGGGTTACAGAAAGCTGTGTGCACAATGGGTGCCGCATTCGCTAACTATGGAACAAAAACACATTCGAATGCAACTTTCTCAGCAACATTTGAAGCGTTTTAGAAAAGATAAAAAGGATTTTGTGCATCGTTTCATCACTATGAATGAGATTTGGGTCTACCACCATGATCCTGAATCAAAACAAGAGGCTAAGGAGTGGTGTGAACCCGGTACTTCGGCTCCGAAGCGAGTTAGGGTGCAGAAATCGGCCAAGAAGGTGTTAGCATCAGTTTTTTGTGATGCAAAAGGAATTTTGTTTGTGGATTACCTCCAAACTGGTAAAACAATAAATTCAGATTATTATTGTAACCTTTTGGACCAGCTGGATGTAAAAATTCGTGAGAAAAAACCTGGTTTAAAAAAGAAAAAAATCATTTTTCATCAAGACAACGCACCCTCTCACACAGCTCAAAAAACCATCTCAAAAATCAGTAAATTAAAATACGAACTGTTGCAACATCCTCCCTATTCACCATATTTAGCTCCCTCTGACTTCTGGCTGTTCAAAATAGTTAGGCCAGGCCCACAACTAGGAAAACTGGATAGTCGGGGACAGGGGCCCAATGTATCTGGGACAAGCTGCCTGTGAAAACTTTCTGTGGTTTTTGACCACCCAATCCCGGGTGGTCAAATTCCTTGGAGTGGTGGTAGGCTGATGATTTAATAATTTTGTCCATTCGACTGTCAATATCTGTACTTTAATTAATACAGGTGTGATGAATAACAGTGGTTCAAAAAACTGAAGGAATTTTTTGAAAAATGTAATTTTCATTTCTACTTTACATTACTAACAATTAAATGCATTTAGAATTCTCTCATCAGTCAATGCAGAAAAATTCATTTTGCTGTCAATAATATAA
This sequence comes from Centruroides sculpturatus, assembly GCF_000671375.1. Classification (NCBI taxonomy): domain Eukaryota; kingdom Metazoa; phylum Arthropoda; class Arachnida; order Scorpiones; family Buthidae; genus Centruroides; species Centruroides sculpturatus. The sequence goes on along the minus strand of NW_019384941.1, from coordinate 31,875 downwards.
AATACAAATTAATAAAAGAATTGCTGTTTCAAGCCCCAAGTTGATATCAGCATTAAAAAAAAATCAACAAACAGAAAGGTTTAAATTCTTATTAGAAATTTAACACAAAGCCTATAACAAGACAAAACGATAAAAATATGAAATTATAAATAATAAGAAACAGTCTCTAAATTTAAATTAAATGCCAGTGTAGTGCAGGCACAGCACAGAACTTAATATAGCTCGCTGAAATCAGCCTACTTCCAGGTTGCATACAATTGGGAGTTGTATCAGTTCACTGAGACTATTGCATTTAACATTTTAGCCCACGCACTATGCCAGCTTCAAGTAGCCTATTCAGCCATTTGTGGAGTATTCAATGATATGTAGTTTTAGGGGAAAGTGGTTCACCCCTGGGCATTCATTTTGGTGTTCATTGTAGCTCACACAAAAGTATTGTTAATACATGTGGAGCATTGGTTGAGGTGAGCAATAGCTTGCTTTGACTAACATGGAGAGTAGAGAATAGACAGTACACTGGTTCATCATAAAAACTGACCTTTGGAAATGAATATCTCATGATGGTTACACACACAGATATCATTCCACTGACTTTTTGGTTAGTTTTTACAATCCTACAACCTAGTCAATGTCATACTTCCACTCTTTGTATGAGATTTTGTTCATGAAAATTACAAGTTGTTTTAAATTTGCATATAAATACGCTCAATTGTATGGAGTTGGTTACTGTGCATGCATGGTTGGTATAATTTGATTGAATTTTAATTTATTTTTTTGCAGAGTTTGTATATGTGAGATTGAAGTTTCTATTTGTGACTTTTTCAAAGTGAATTATAGTTATGGCTATCTGTAGGCATATTTGCAAACTGTAGACCTTTTTATGCTGTTGCATGGTAAATAAAAAGCTCAGATGAGAGGATTTCTTTGGATGTGAAATTTGCTGTGAAAATGGGTCTTTTGTGCTTCCAGTAGTATTTGTGAGAAGTGTAATAGGAAGCGGTCTTGAAGCCACCAGTAGACTTAAAATATCCTGTTTATCATTGTAAGTTTTACTTGCCTTTTTTTTTCTTTACTGATTTGTAGTTTAAGTTTAGCCCACGTGACTATGTCAAGTTCAAATAGCCTATGTGACTGTTCATGGAGTACTTGATGTTATATAGTTTTACAGGAATGAGGTTGCTGTGAGTCACAATAGAAAGCACTGAAGTACATGACTACATGCAAAGCATCAATCAAGGTGAGTGATAGCAAGCCTTAACAACACAAAGCATGGAGAATAAATAGGTAGTATACTGGTAAACAGAAAAAACTGATCTTTGAAGGTAAATATCTTGTAAAGGGTCGCACATATAGGTATGGTTCCTTTTGACTTTTTTGCTTGTACAGAGGCAATTTTGGGGGTGGGAAACCTCTCCTTTAGAGTTCACATCTTACCATTACATGATCTTGGAGAGAAAGCACAGAGAACTCTCACTCATGTGCATTACCTTCTTTTTACCTAAGTCTCGTACGTAGACTGGAAGTGGCTTGTGATGTAGGGGAGGTTGTAGTATTGTAAAAAATAATCAACCTTTGTGAACTCTGAATGAGGGAGTTCACATCTTAACTTTACAATTGTGCATATACAGTAAAACTTCCCTAACATGAAGCTCCAAGGACCAGGAGAAAACTTTCAGTTACAGACAATTCAAGTTAAAGAACAAGAGAGTAAAAAATGTCTATTCTGATTTGTATCTATACCTCTCTTGCATTATATGAAGAATCTTTGATGGTTTTTTTTTTTAATCAGCCAGTGTAATGCCTTTCAGCAAACGTTCAACATAATTAATGAAATAGAACAATTCTGCAGGTACCATACATCTTGTTGAGATAAAACAAGGGGCTTTTTGGACCAGAACGTCGTCTGAAAATTGGCATTGGAGAGTAGATACCACTAACTCTCCGAAAATTTCACCAAAATCTGATAATTATAATCACATTGGATAGAATAAATATTAAAATTCTAGTCGGGGAAGTCAAAAGTAACATAAATCAGTTTTGGGAGACCACGAAAACTTCAACTCGGAAATAAGAAGTGCGACTCACAGCAACCAATTAACTGGTGTGAAAAGGTTAACATTTGAGCGATGAACGTTTCCATAACCCCTTCCAGGCTCTTCTTCGGACTTCTTTTCATTTCAAAACAGGCTGGCAGTTAACATTCGAATATAAAATCAAACGGTAAGAGATTTCGAATACCATATGCATTCCCCATAAGTTACTGTTCGATTTTATATTTGAACGTTAACTGCCAGCATGTTTTGAATTAAAAAGAAGCCCGAAGAAGAGCCCAGAAACGGATTACGAAAACATTTGTCATGCAAATGTTAATCGTTTTCACACCGTTTAATTGGTCGCTGCGAGTCACACTTTTTATATTCATCCTGGCACATTGCAAAGTTAAGTATTCGAGTCGGAGATGTTTAATCCCTACACCGTTCCGCCAAGACCTACCGAGTGCTTCGTTTTCTTCAAGTTACAAACGTTCCAGTTAGAGAAGTTTTACCGTAACTATAAGCACAACACACTAAAAATCTAGTCTGGATGACGGATAAAGATATTTATTTTAAAGCAGTGGTTCCTTAAGTGGGGAGTGAGTAAATCTGGGGGCAAAAAGGAGCAAGTGGGCAGCAGGGGGCGCTGGAGGCAGGCTACCAAATGTATGTGAAGGTTGGCATCACCGACCACCTTTCTCTTTCCTCTGTTAAATTGGTAAGAAGAAACATTGTGTTTTATGGTTTCTAGACATGGAGGATAATGTAACTTAAAGTAACTTATTTGTAGAAGACAAAGTCACTTTAATTACAAAATAATTTTGTTTTTATGTGTAATTATGTTACCAAATGCACATTAAAAGCCCCCAATACCATATCACAGTGTAAAATATATCTATTGAATATAATTAAAATAAATGCTTACCAATCAAATTTTCCGATTTGATCTTCGTATAACGAAACACTAAACTTAATTTTTATAATAAGAAAGAAGCTTATAAAAAACAAAAGCCTAAATTTCTTAACTTCGATCATTGCAGACGAACATAAACTCATGTATCAAAAATGGCGACGATGTAGTGTAGCGCCATCTTTCTAATATTATAATTTTAAATATTTTTTATTAAATTTATAACATAATTTTTTTTTAAATTACGATAAATTTTAACTATTTATTATAAATACGAGTAAGTGAAATAATAATTTAATTTATTTAATTAATAATTTCAATTTATTTTTAATTGTAATAGTTGGCAACACTTAAAAGCTGTTTACATCGTGGTTCACACGTGGTTAGTTACAAGATGTGGTTTGCGAGGATTTTGTTGAGATGTGAACGACAGATCAGATTTTTTTCTAGTCCAGACAGTTCACAAACGAGAAGAGTGCCCAAACTTTATTCAGATTATGAAAATTTAATGAAGTTATCTCCTGTTCAGCCTGCTTCGCCACGTTTATTAAAGGTTTCTATTATAGGTGAACCAAATTCCGGAAAATCTACACTAACGAATCGATTGGTCAAATGGAGAGTTTGTTCTGTTTCAAAGAAGGTTCATACAACAAAACATAACACATCAGTTGTAATGGTAGACGGAGATACTCAAATAGTTTTCTTGGATACACCAGGATTGGTTTCACCTGAGCATGGAAAGAAACATAATTTAGAACATTCTCTTGTTGTAGATCCCGAAACTTCTATCTTGCACGCTGATGTAATTGCTGTTATTGTCGATGCTTCTAATATTAATACATCCAAGCAATTAAGCAAAGAGTTGCTGAAACTACTACAACAAAATTCTAATAGAAAATCGTTCTTAATTTTGAATAAGGTCGATAAAGTTAAAATAAAACACGATCTCCTAAAAATATCTCGTACTCTAATTGGTGAAGAAGAGAAAATAGTTATTCCTAAAAAAGATAAAATGAATTTAAATGTATTATTCCAAGAAACTGAGAGAAAGCTAAGTAAAGAAAAACCTACAGCTGATGAATTAACAGAGATGAAAGGCTGGAAAAATTTTTCTAAGGTGTTTATGATATCGGCATTAACTGGTGATGGAGTTGATGATATTAGAAATTATCTTTTCAGTTTAGCATATCCGAGTTCGTGGATTTATCATAGTAGTGTCGTGACTAATCAGTCGCCCGAAGAAATTGCGATTATGACCATTAGAGAAAAATTGTTGAATCATCTTCCTAAAGAAATACCATATAATCTTGACTTGAAGTTGGAAATGCTTGAAGAGACAAATGAAGGTTTATTAAGAATTGCTGTATTAATTATTTGCCCACGAAAAAGTCAGGTAAAATTAATAATTGGAGGAAAAGGTAAAATTGTGTCTAAGATTTCAGATGAAGCGAGACAGGATTTGGCTAATACTTTCAGATGCAATGTATCTTTGAAATTAATAATTAAACATAAAGATTCAGAATAAAAATTTGAAATTTTGTTATTTATATTATGTGTACAGTTAAAAACAAAAAGAACTGCTCTATCAGCTGATATGAGATTGCATCAATTCTGTTGTTAGTGATAATAATATGTATAAGTAATATATCAAATTATTTTATAATTTTAAAATAAAATGTATAAAAATATACCAATGAATTATTATATAATCCCTGACAAAATTTCCTATCTAACTGTAAGCTAAACAAACCATTCNAATGTGCTCAGGTCAAATCTGAAATCAGCATTTTTAATTTTAATTCAATATATGCTATCTTACATTAGTATTTTAGTCAAACTGCATGTTACCTTATCCTTTATACATCACTTTCATCCACCTTTTGCTTATATATGTATGCACATGCCTAAGTGCCCTTAAGTAGTTTAGTAGATAAAGCAATTGAACACTGGTAGTTGATTATAAATTTGTGGAGTTTCTGGATTTTTTTCACATGTCTAATGTCTAAATAGGGGGCCAGTTTCCCTATAGAGAGCCTTCTTGGCTGATTGCCTTATCTAACCCACTAGCTCAAACCAAATAAATATCACTTAGCCTTATAGGAAAATAATTTAGAATAAGTAAAATTGACAATTGATATTAAAAGGTACAATAACTTTGTCTTGCTATTCAAGTATATACAATAATATTCCACAAAAATTCAGGTTAAACAATTTAAAAAGATTGCAAAATAAACTTGTAGGAGGACAGGAATATATTCTTACGATATGCTAGAATCTCTTATAACATATGAATAAAATGAATATCTTTAAATAATGCTAATGTTCTTTTAATATTTAAAAATATTTACTATTTGTAAAAAATTAGTAATCTAATAATCAAAATTTATGTGGTCTTTGTACTTTCTTTAATTAACTTACATCTAATGATTCCACAATATCAAATACTCAACTTTACCTTTCTGCTTAAACTAGAGCCAGTAACAATAAACCAAATAGAAAGGACTTAGTGCTTTCAGACTTTACTCATTCATTTTTAGATTCCAAATCTTACTATTCTAACTCCTATTCCAATATTCTTTCTTTAGAACATATCTTTAAATCTAAATGCTTTCCTGTTCAATCTAAAATGGCTCTCCATTTCTTTCCATTTTAGATTCTGCTTTCTTTACTTTTTGGTGTTTTTCTTTTACTCTTACCATTTCCATTTCTACTTGAATATGTTATATTGCTGAGTATCATGTTCTCAATCCTTCTTGTCTTTTGATGCTCACTTATCAGCTTTGCTAAATTCTGTCTCATGGTTTTGATGCAAAATTTTTAATGTTCTACTAATATCTGGTAGGCACACCTTCCTCTTAAAAACACCATCTTTTTATCAATCTTTCTCCCAATCCTCTGCCAACTCACATAGTGGACCAGTATTCTTTTATTCTGGTCTTTGTTTTATTTTGTTGCAAATGTTTTACTATCTTCTCATTCTTATTACTCTTCAAACAATGACTCTTTTAAACTCTTAATTAGGTTTACCTCTTTCAAATCTTCCATTTTTGATGTCATTACTGCTCTTTGCACTATGATCCCAAGTGTTGCTGTGATATATTTTTTTGCTAGAGTATATCCTTTTTTAGTATATTGACATCACATACTCATTCTCCTCCCTAATTGTAATATCCAAGAAGTGTACCAACACCTTTAATCTCTGTTCCTCCCAGATGGTAACTTAAAAGTTGTATAATTTTATACTTGTTGGCATTTACAATGTGTTTTTATATGCACATTTTATACACATTGTAAATGTGTATAAAAACTACAGAATAAAAAGTTCCATTACATTTGAAATAGTTTAATTATGCTGAGAACATGTTAAAATTTATACTTTGTTCCTAGACAAAGAAACATTACATAAAATACTATTACCATGAGCATCTGAAAGAAATTTTCCAGGGGGATAACCTTGGAGACATAATTACATCAATAAATTTTTATTTATTTAATTAATTTTTGGGGGTTTCTCACAAGTAGATTATAGATTACATCAATACAAAGTATCCTGCGTTCAAGGGTGTAAGATTGCATATCTCAGTCATTTTTAGGATTATAATTTGTGAAATTTGATCCCAGAGAAGGCCAATTGCCCCATTTGTTCCCCTCTGCAGAGGCCACGTGTATTACAATTTACATTTTTGCTGCATTCCAGCTGTGCTTTACTGAACAATGCTGAAATCATTAAACGCTGGTTGGCAGTGGTCACAGATTTGTGCCTCAAAAACAGAATTTGAGGTTGAGGCTGAAACAATAACCACTTGGAATTTTTCAAGAATTTCATAGCGTGTCTCACACCTAAATAAAGGCCAGTTTCTCATAGAAGTCCTCCTGGGAGGCATTTCCCTTGATAGATTGCTAATGTGTTGAGTTACCTTATTCCATCAATCCTTCCAACATAAAGTTGGTAGTTGTCAAACCAGATTAAACCACTTTTAGGGAGAGACTGTTTTATTTGTTGTAAATTGTTAACTGCAGACCTGGAGCATTGGGGCAGACTCCCCTATAAATGGTTTCAAAGTGGTTTAGTCTGGTTTGACAACTGCCAACTGCCAACTTATCTTGTAAGGACTACAATCCTCACTGCACAATGCTAGAATGCATCGTTGTCCTTGAATCATATCCAATAAAATATCAACCTTTCACTTTTTTTTATGATGGAAAATACATTGAAGTTTATTTTATTGGCACTTATTTCTTTTGCTAAAAGTGGAAAAATTCCATAATTTGAGCAGAAAGTCTTGTGCCATTTAACTTTAATATCGCGCTTTTTCTATAATAAAGAAGGCCGGTTAAAATGGCACACTATCTCCCTGGAGAACCCGAGATCGATTCTGTAAGGATCAAAAAATCCCAGGAGTGTATTGGGGTTGGTCACTTACCACCGGCCTCTCACATTGTCAGCCGATTTCAGAGACAACGTTTAAACGCCGACAACAGTTTAGAGATAGTGTAGACCGCGGTTCAGAAAAATTTTATTGCAGAGACGGCATTTCTCGCTTGCCACAGTTTAAACAGCGATTAGAAACAAGTTATTTGACCTACTTTCTAGACTCCCTCGATAGCAAGTTTAGACACAATTTTATTTCAGTAGAAGTCGCCATATTCATTTGTTGGTCGCAAAGTTTATGTTATAATGGATATTGTTCATTTAATAAATCTCGTAAACGAGACGAATCAAGAAAATCATTCATCTCGACAATTAAGAAGACAGAAAGGATAATAGGAAATCGGAATAATCCTTTCAGAAAACGAATTTCGAATTCGATATAGATTTTCTAAATCTGGATTCGTTCGTATTTTAAATCGTATTGACGACAAAATCGAAGAGGATTGCCATTAACTACGGAACAACAGTTGTTGACGACATTACGATTTTATGCCACTGGAAGCTTCCAGAGGGTAGCCGGTGATCGAGTTCACGTCCCCAGATTACGATCCGTTCTAACCTTTCTTCTCAACTGTAGGATAATTTTTTATAACTTCCGCGAGGACACTTTTTTCTTCGGAAAAATTCCGGCATGATTTGAACACGTTGTTCGTCGCCATTTTTTTGACGTCATAAACGAATGACCTGATTGATTAAACGACACCCGAGAGAGGGGAGTATCAGCGAAGAAAGTAGAAAGTAAGAGCTAACGTTTTGCCGCGATTCGTTTAGATGGCGTTCTGAAATAGACGATCGTCGTCTTTGCAACGCATTTTAAACCGCGGTTCAGCCAGCCAACGTCTAGGTGCCGTTCGGCTGTTAAACGTCGTTTAACGTAAACCCTGTCTTTGCTATCGGCTGTGTGAGTCTGGCCGAATCCACGAGGGACTATGTAGAAAAGGCTCTGTTACTGCTTACAGGGCGGAAAGAAATTCAATTATCGCGTGATACGACCTTTACATTGTCAGGGGAGGCCCGAGCAAGGTTTTCAGGTGGTGCGAGATCTCATTGTGGCGCCACCCTATAGAGACTAAACTGTACATAGAGATTAAAAAAGATAACATACATTTTTTACATTATTAATAACTTCGAAAGATTAGTATAGTAGTAGTATTGATGAGAAACAATATTTGTTTGAAAAGGTTAACAGTCCACAACGTTAAATGCGATTTTCACGCTATATATGTATACCTTTGAAATGCGCACAACCCAGCTCACTGCTGTATACAATTTATTTTGGCTGGTAGGGTTAAATAGTAATAAGGTAATTTTGGGTTTTATTTTTTGAGTAGATAATCTTTCGTTGCATTTTCTGCGCCCACCTATGACAGGCCACCCCTGTATATTGTGTTTAATAATGGCCTAGCACAATCTAACGCCTCTATCGCGCGGATTATTAAAAAAATGAGTAATTATATACAGGTTTAATCGTATTTAACGTTACTTTTAATTTTAAAATACAAAATTCATGACAATTTCTTGTGTTTTTGAAGTGATTTGATGCAAAATCAAATTTAAAAACCAAAAATGTTTACAGAGATAATTCATTTGTTCTGATGATTCTTTGTAATTACATTTATGATATTCACCAAATTGTTCTTCACAAATAATTTCAGAATAATTCTTATTATCTTTTCTGTTTTAACTCTTCTTTGTCTTTTCGTGTTCAAACATTCAATGGACTTTGATAAGGTTGTATTTGACGTTGCTGATTATTGAGAAATTCCAAACATGCAATTCGCAGCCGAATTGGACACGAATTGAGTGTAAACGTTGATCAACAATGGACAAAATCGGTGAATAATCGAGGATAGAGATTGTAAGGAATGGACACAATTGGGGAGAGTCTAGATTCGAGAAGACACAATTGAAAGTCAAAACTCGAAGAATCTAAAATCTGTGAATATAAAATGAAAATAATCAAGATTTTTATTAAAAATATTCAATTACTTAACCTCTATTTCCATATTTGCTAAAATACAGGGAATTGTTTTACGAGATTAGTACACCTCCAGAATATATTCTTGTCCATACTTTGACAAGTTGTGTTTAATTTATAAACTGGGAGCGCAAAATCTCCCAAGTTTTGACACAAAATAAAAATAAAAAAATGTTACGATAAAAACTTACCCGATACGAACTCGGACTAAATCAAGCAGATAGATCTTATGCTTGATTCAAAGATGGAAGCAAACGGAGCCTTATTCAAACTGGAGATACTCGGTTTCTCTCCACTAGAGGATTTGATCCCGGGATCTCGAAAATCGGGATCCCGGGATCCCGACCACTTTTCAGTCCCAAAATTTTCGGGATTAAGTTTTCCTAATCCCGAGATTTTCGGGATTGACATCATTTTAAAAAAGTTGCAAAATAGACTGCATGAAGCGAAACGTTCAGTGCCAGTGCTTTTAACAGAATTGCTTGCCTATCATTTTAATATAAAATACAAGAAATTTTATTCCAAGCAAGCAGCAGAAATTAACCTAGCGGGCTTGCGATGCTTGCTTGGAATAAAACTTCTTGTATTTTGAACTAAAATGATAGGCAAGCAGTTCTCACTGGGTTACTTGGTAATATACTTCATTTTTGTATTTTTGAATTTTCGCGGGCGCCAATCGATTTTCTGGCGCAGTCGAGAGCACTACTCAGTGCGTTTTACCTGTCAATGTGTCAGCCATCTTGTTTTGCCAGTGTGGTTAATATAGACCCGACGCCTCTCGCTTAGGGGGGTCGACCTTAGGTGAAAAGGTTACGACCCCCGCCTTGCCCGTGATCTGTCAGGATGATGCGAGAAAGTCTTTTTACGTTTGGGAGTAGTGGTTTGCTGGATGCTGAGAGACTCACACAGAGACCGAATTTACAAAATTAACGTGTTTATTTTTAGAAAGGCATGCTTACAATGATCGAAACAATCGGGATTGTAGCCTTTACTCCTACAATCCCGATCTGTGTCGACCGGACTGTTTTCTTCCAACCTCCCCGTGTCCTCGAAGCTATAACTAGAACGGGCTTATAAGTATTTACTAACGATTCCTCCAACTTCCATCAAACCTAAACGCGTTTTCTCAGCAGCTGCATATATGTGCAACAAATTGAGAAGCAGACTTGGTGATGAGACACAGGATGCGTTGTTATTTCTCAGATCATATTTTCGCAATTCAAATTAGAATGTTCCTATTAGATTAGTTTTCTTTATATTTAAGAAAAATGTGACTGATTAATATTATTTTTAAATACTTTTTGCTAAGAAACTTATCTTACTACCTACTTACTAGGTTGCTATATGAAAGTAGTCTATTTAGTCGATGTTAAGAGAGATTTTTGTTAATTTTCAACGTTTATTTGCATAGTTTGTTACATAAAGGTTTTTTCAATTTATGTGAGTTTAAAGAGATCTCAGTGATGCTTAAAAAAGAATAAATTTAACATGAAGACTGAGTGATTTTAAGTCTGGTTAGTCTGACTCTGAGTCTGATTAGTTAGAGTGATTAAATTAGCTAGGTGTATACTGTAAAATATGTTGATTTTTGTCTAAATTTTGATTTGATTTCTGTAAGATTTTCTTATTTTTTATTAACCCTCAATACCGAAATAATCCCGGGATCCCGGGATTGACTAAGTATAATCCCGAAATCCCGGGATTAGAAATAAGGACCGGGATCGAATTCCCTACTCTCCACTCTTAACACCTTTCCACACTTTCTGTACGGATCTGAATGTGGAAAAAACAGTATAATTACTTACTACAATTCTATCAAAACATATTGAGAGCGCTTTATCGAAGTACAGTACAGCTGTATTTCTATTAATTGACTTTAAATGTAGTAATGAATCAAACTAAGAATATAATATCCTCTACTAATTTATTCTGAATGTAATTCTGTTTTTAAACGAAACAGAAAACGAAATGAAAGAACGAAATGCTTCGTTCTTTCATTTCGTTGAATTAGAAATGATTCTGGCTTGGTAGACAAATATACTGACAAGTTTCGTTACAGCGCCAAATAATACTAAAAGTTGTGCCATTCTCATGAAATCACGAAGCATTCAAACTCAAATCCCTTGTGTATATCTTAATATTGTGTATGGTTGTTGGTGTTTGAAGTACTTCGGTTTAGCACCACACTCGATTTAATGAGAATTTTAGAGTTAAACGAATTATGGAGCTAAATCAATTACCTTTTGACTGGTTTCCATACAGCCTTGAAGAAAGATCCGACTGTTTTGAATGCCTTTGTATCTCCATATTCACGACTGTTGGAATATTCACGAGGATTTTTCACGCAATCCTTGTGCTTCGCGAGCCCTTTATTTATTCTGATTTTTGTTGGAGGAACCATAACATTATTATTGAGTCCACGATCCTCCTCGTCTTCAACCAATCGCTCACTAAACGCGAAAATAAAACATTTAAAATTCAATAAATATGCAATTTTGAAACCAAATATATGAAACTTCATCAATAAACATTTATAAAAATTTTATCTAACTCCTCCCAAAATTTCCCGCGAGATAAGCAAACTATTGTTTATTAAAGTTATTACTATTTATTGGAAATGTAGGGCCTCCCTAAATTCAAAGTTGTTTGTAGAATTCATTACAATATGTAATTCTTATCGCCGAGATTCTTCGGTATAGTGCCAACTTGATTTAGTACCAATGTCAGACACTCTATAGAGCTCTGATTATACATAATGATAGAATATGCCATACAAATACGAAGAGATATAAACAGTAATATAGTTTACCTGTTAAAACGATGGCACGAGGTCTGGTAAAATGGCCGAATTCTCTTCAAAGCCTGTTTATAAGCAGGATTAATATGATTTTTGAAGATGGACTTTCCAAATCTACTTTGTACGGGTTCCTCCTGCTTCAAGAAGCCTTTCTTCTTGTCACGAAATCTAAAATGATCCAAATCGTTTGGATTCACCAACCCCGCATATCCATTCAATCTCGCCCTGAATATGCAAAGAAAAAATTCATAAAACAATAAATATTTAATTAATTCCGAAACATTTCTCCTAATTTTAAAATAAAATGTATAAAAATATACCAATGAATTATTATATAATCCCTGACAAAATTTCCTATCTAACTGTAAGCTAAACAAACCATTCCTTAGAGCCTCGTGCTTTTAAATTTATTTTTGAGAGAAGAAAAAGATCTTTACACATCACATCTTAAGGCCTCAATAAGCCTAAATACGCGCTTGATATATGATTATAGAACAAGATATATTAAATATTAACGACCTTAAGTGTGAAGAGGCCCTAAACTATAAGTTAACGAGCAATTATATATTGTAACATGGTCAGAATGCCGGGCTTCAAATGTTAATCATATTTTTAATTTATTTAATTTAAAATATATGCTGTCCAACTCAAATTAGTAGTGGCTTGCCCCTGTAAATCATACTTTCCTGCTAGCAATAGAGTAGTGATATCTAATTCCTTTTAGGGGAAAACATTTGAATTGAAATAACGTGAATTCCGGTTTATACCGAAAGTTCGTATATATTTCGGGTTTCCTGCTCCTAAACTTTCTACTTGTGGACTCGACTCTCCAGAAATATCGAAGATTCGAAATCTTTACATTAAATTGAATTAATTAAAATTTTCACAGAGAAATTTTTCTTTAAACCCATTAATTTTTCGAATGAATCTCTTATTTGAATAAATGCCAAATAAAATGTGAAAAATTTCTTATCCTAAAGGTCGAGGCAAGGGTCGATAATCGCCAGAATCAAAGAACATTTTGCAATAATTCTCGAAAAATCGCACTCTTAACAATAGAAAGAGCAAAAACAATGAAAGATCAATTGTTGAGTTTCTTTGTTACTCATTAATCTGAGAGGATAGGATATTTTATTACTTTATTTTTTGGTCTAATTTTTTGTGTGGGGCACGATTTTGTTCACCCTGTTTGAAGCTTAATGATTCCTGCGCTTTTTGTCGAAAATTTATGAAATTTTGCAGGTAAGTTTGTTCATTACGGGACTTTTTATTTCTAAACTCTTTCCGCTCTGTGGGCACTAAGAGAGCCTCTTTTAGCATGCCCATTATGGGTTCGGCCAGGTCCATAATGGGGTGGCCGGATGGTAAAGGACGGAGCCCGACATTTTCAGACAGACCACCCCCAAAAAATTCCTGAGGATTTTTCGACCTGTCTGGATTCGATTCCGGGTTCCCCAGGGAGGTAGGCTGCCACCTTGATCGCTCGGCCATCTGGCCGGCTCATTAGGGGGCTTGATGCTATTAAATTTTAGTGGTTAAAGATGAAGGGGGTGAGGAGATGAAGGGGATCGTGTGTATCTCCAGTAGGGTCGGACTTAATGACGATTTTACTCGTTATTAGCATTTACAATTTTTTATAAATACATTCCTACCCTCAAAATTGAGTTTTTGCTATTTTATAATAGTGAAAAAATATAAAAAATTTTAATAATAAAATACATAACAGATGGTGCCACCAAGCTTGCTGGGAAAGTTAAGCAACTCGTTGCTTGATTTTTTTTATTCTTGACAATCTGCTATTGTCGAGAATAGGAAAACATGTGTATAAGGATTAAACAGTGATGCAAGAGATAGTAAAGGTGACATTCTATCCGTCTGGGAGACAGAACTTGCCTATTAATCCTATGTATCTGATGCCTCAGACAGAAAATTTAGACGCTTTTATACATTGTATACATGTTATCAGACTCATACTACCACACGTAACACCCATACACGTAGATATTTAATTAATTAAGTTAATAGAGCGTGTGAACGGAATGTAGGCAGACGGATGCGTCGGATCGTTGTTTTAACCGTGTGTGTTAGTATGAGGGGTGTTGTTATTTCGGGGATTGGATGTGAAGTGTTAGTATAACAAGGATGAAAAAATTAAAAAACTCTTGACATCTTATATCTAAGTTAGTAATAAATAAAGAGAAGAAACTATTCGTCACTTCCTCCTCCATAGTCGGTGACATCGCTACGGATTCCTAAACCATAAAGGAATACGTTGCCTCCGAGTCGAAGTTAGTAGCCTATTTAGGGTTTTATCCGCCGGTTTCGGTTTTCACCTGGGAAATCTATAAACTGATAACTCTGCCAGAAAGTGGGTGAACCTGCGCAACTTCTCCATTCAGGTGAAGTTGGTGGTGAAGAACAAAAAGGTTCTCTCCTACCACGCGTTTAGCAAAGTGTATGGTGTTCCACAACGCGTACTTCGTCAAATTTTCGGGGTTTCGAATGCCATTCGTCACGGAACAGTTTGCAGAATCTATATTAAATCAAGATTTATGTGCTGTGTTTTTGCATTTACTTATATGGTATAAAACCAAAAATCTGAAATTTTTAAGATAATTTAAATTTATTACCACAAGAATTTTTAAATGATTGAAAACATGAGAAAATTTGTTTAAAAAATTGACAAAAAACATTTAAAAAGAACTAGAGCAGATGTAAAGACAGGCAAGAACATAGTTTAGTTGTTTGGTTCGGTTTAGTGGTACGTATAATCTCAGTTCAAATCTTGTTTTCTTGGATAATTGAAGGAATACTGGAAATATTTTTCGTGTTTATAAATAGAAATATTTGCAATTAATCGATGTTAAGTATTGGAATATAGTTTTATGTATAATTATACTTTATAACAATTCAATTTTTTACTTCCGCTATTAAAATTGCACAAAAGATTCCACAGATGAATTAATATTTGTCATTTTATATTACTGAAAGCGAATGACGATCGAGAACCCAACGTATCGACTTAATCGAAAATGCCAGGAAGTTGTCAAAGGTGCCAATTAGACGTTTCGGCATTTCACAAAAAGGAAACAGAGATGTGTCAGACCATGTGTTTTGGGATGCAGAAGAAAAGAATCCTCGAGATGCCGTAAAACAATGTTTCGTGTTCTCAAAAGCACATTGAATGAAGGACTGTCTTTGTAATATCGTAAGATATTTTAAGATAAGCAGAAAAATAATTGAACTTTATTACTAGATCTAAAGTCACGAAGACACCAAAAACTGTACAAGTATTTATAAAAGTTATAATTTAAGATTCTCATCGCCTAGTTCTGAATATTACACAATGAACAAAAAGTAGCATTAATTTACAGAGTGAAGAAATGGATAAATGTCTACAAGTATTAACTATTGAGGAATGAATTAATTGTTCTTCGACAGATGGCGTTAAAGTTCAAGCTGCAATAGCTACGGGAATTTACTCCTGTTTTTATAAAAATGTCTTATACAATGAAAGGCATGGACGTCCCCAGAAGAGAAGAATGGGACACTTCTCAAGGATCAAGTAAAAATTCCACAAATTATAATCGCGAAAGTGGTTAAGATAGGTAATCTTATACCCTCGACCATGCGTCGCTCTGTTTGTCTTTTTGTATTGATGCAAATATTGTATTCTATAATCTACTCGTAAAAAAATCCCAAAAATTAAATAATTAAATAAAAGTTTATTTATGTAATTAATTATCTGTCTCCAAGCTTTTCTCACAACTATAAAATTTCTGCAATTGTCTATGATAAGGAGAAAAAAATTAAAAGTTGGCAACGTTTAAATAACAAAATTTAAATTTTGTCACGTGATAACTTTCTAACGTTTTAAAGAATTATTATTATTATTATTATTGTTTTATTTTTAATGTGAAACATAAAATTAATATTATAATTTATTTTATGAAGCTATTAAAATAATAATTATTATTACAATTTGATTAATAAATATGTGATATTTAAATGAGACCACATTGTCACAGATGATGTGATTGGTTAACGTTAATGATTGTTTTTAATCTAAAATTTGATTTGCTAGGTTTAATTTTTTTGTAATATTTAATTTGAATCGAATATAATGGAAGTAATTAGATAATTTAATTTAATAAATCGTGATAAATTTATTCTAAACGCAATAAAATAGCTTTAGAAATGTGATATTTACAGATTATAATTACTACGATGGTGATGTTGATGATGACGTCAAAGAATTTGTTGACAAAACTGAGGCCTTTTATGTATAAGTTATAGCTTAAACTATAACTTATTAAAGATGTTTATTGTAACATATAACGAGAGCGATAGTTTTTTTTATCAATAAATGGTCGTTTAATTCTACTATTCAACAATTTAATTATTTACCCTGCAGCGTTATAAAGTATTCTTCCCTCGTTATAACGACAATAGAAGCTCATTTGGATGAATAAAAAAAATCCATCAAATCTGTCAGTAAATTTTTTTTATCAATTATAATTAAAAACATTTGAAACTTTAATTAAATTATGCGCATTTTGCTTTATAAACACCCTGCTAAGTAGCGTTAAGAAGCACATTTTTTCCCTCGTTATAACGAATAGTTTCATCAGCAACAACAAGTTAAACTTGTTCTTACATTTCTGTTAATTATCTTAACTTGTGAATAAGATCCAAAAATTAATTAAAATTTTAAAAAAATTTAATTAAATTACTCACATTTTAAACAGTTCGTTGCCATTAACCTTGTGAATTAGAACTTTAAAACAATTTGCCTCGTTATAACGACAGTCAAATAGTTCTAAAGTCCTGTTAATTGTCTCGCCTTAAGAACAGCCAAAAAAATTATTAATTATAATTAAGAAAAACCTGGAAATTTAATTAAGTTTAGCGCACTTTGTACTGTAAACCGTTAGGTAACGTTACAAAGAATACTTCCCTCGATATAACAGTAGTAGCAGCCTTTTCCATCGAAGTTGCTCTAAATTCCTGTTAATTGTCTAACCTTATGAGCCAAAAAAAATTCGTTAATTATAATTAAGAAAAACCTGGAAATTTAATTAAATTTAGCACATTTCGTACTACAAACTGTTATTTAAGTAACGTTATAATGAATTTTTCCTTCGCTATAACACGAGCTTAAAAGAATTTAAATTCTCTCCTCGAAAATAGTGTGCCACTGGATGATAAAAATATTAAATGGCATCCATTCTTATTATCCTGGATGCCTGATAGATAATTGTAGATCCTGTATTCTAGAAGTAGAATAATAATTCGGGTAGAGGGGCCATAAAAGTTAATGGAATAAAGCAATAAAAATAACTCAAGAAACTGAATAAGTAATTATAGACAATTGATAATTCAAGGGCATACGTTTGTTATGCCTGGCATTCTAGTTAAAGGAGTTATTGATATGCAGAGGGCATAATGGGGTACTTGTTTGCATGCTCTTTCTATGGTATCCTCTGTTTACCTCTGATCTACTGAGGAGGGAGAGTCTGTGTGACGTCCTCTTTCTTTACAACAATTCCACACGTCTACTGAAAAATTTCGGTATAAAATGGCGAAATTATAGTATATAACGGGAAATTTATAATGAGGGAACACGTTAGAACTTCGATTTTACGAATCTGTAATCGAAATTTACCCGTAAGTAGCTCCAGATTGGTTTTGTTCGGTAGTTATCAACCTTTTCTGATGGTAAAGTTTTCCTCGCGCATTCCGTGGATCGAGAGCTACAGGTTGGTTGGCGTCGTCCTAGCTTCTCTGGAGGTTAGAGGTCAAGTGTAATGAATCTAGGAGATATTAACACAAAATCATTATCATTAGTGTCGTCGTAATGTCGTCGTCGTGATAAATACATAAAGATAAAAATCAATAAATTTATATCTTTGATTCATAATAATAATTCGGTCACGTGATAAATATAAAAATTACATTAGGGCCTATTTTTTATTTATTTAATGTATTTAAATAGCCTTAAGACAGAAGTAATTTGATTTTATTGATGTTGTTCTCTATTTAAAAAATAAAATAATAATAATAATAATATAGTGTAATAAAGCGATAAAACGTGTCACGAGCCTTCTATTTATACATATACAGAGGGAACGAAATGATTTGATTGTGACGTAATCGGGATAAATCCCCGTTACGTCATCCGTTTGGAGTCACGTGGCTAAAATTTCACTCACGGATTCAAGCCACGTGATAAAAGAAAACAGTCCGGCTCGAGTCACGCGGTTATAAATTTTACACCCAATTTTAAGTCACGTGATTAGAAATTTCACTCTCAATTCGAGCCACGTGATTGAAAAACACGTCGGGTGAAGTCACGTGATTGGACATTTCGCTCCTGGATTTGATTCACGTGGGTGAAAACGCGCTGATTGGCTCACGTGGTTAGAAATTTCACATCTAATTCGTGATTTAAAACAGGGAGTCACGTGATAGATTCGAGCTACATCATAAGAAGTCAGCCTCAGTCACGTGACGGAGAGCTCGACTCACGTGATCAATTTTCATCGGTATGAACCGGTCTTTAATTTAGGCATAATTACAATTATTAGGGCCACCATTAAAGGCATTTTTTTAAAGGAAAAAAGTTTTTACGATCGATTTGAAAATCCGATTTGAATGAAATAAATCCTTCTAATTGAGTAATAATAATAATAAATTCCAGTTTTATAACTAATTAACTTCCCTCCCCCCATAGAAAATTTTAATTAAAATGTAAATAATCCAATTAAATTTGAAATTTCTGCCGTCTAGAAGGTTGAAAAGTGAACGGTAGTTATATTTACGTCACTACTCTTCAACCTGTAGATCGCGACCTACGACAGTGTAAAGGGTGGCTCAAAAGTCGGTTAACCTTTACAAAGGCCGAATTACCTTCTCGTTCGAAATTTTAAACACTTAATCGCTCCTACATCGAAAATGCTTTGTTCAAAACTCAGTTTACCGTTCGTATAAATAACTCTACTGGTGCCGTCGACTGACTTTTGGGTTATCTTGTGTATAAATTTTTATAAAATTCATCTCTTTTAAAAAAGAATTACGTGCCTAAAGGGTGGCCCGAAAGTCGATTAACCATCGAAAGACTAAATTTATGTAGAAAGGATCATCAAAATTAGTTCGAAACTTCCCAACCTTTTCTGGATGGAAGCTCGCGTGTATGTACTTCGTAGATCGCGGGCTACGGGTTGGGAAATTGGATCTTAGGCGCTATATTAAGGGTTTTTTTGTGTTTTGTTTCGTTTTTTTTCTTATAAACGGAAACTTAACTAAGTACGTCTAGAAATTATTTAATTATAATACGAAAAAGCACGAAATTTTACCTAAAAATTAAGGTATTAAAGAGTAGAGTCGATTCCGTTCGAGCGATTCGGGGGAGAAGGGGGGAGTAAGTTCAGTGTAAAGAGCAATTTAGCCATTGTCCCGCCCCCCTGATTGATGGCAGCGAAACAAACGATTCCAACCCCCAAATTTTCGGCCACGTTTCCCGGCAACAATGCGCCACGAGGTTATACGCGGGTTTAAAGTCCGAGACGAATAAAAAGCCAAAAGCCCACGGACATAAAAAGGACCCCCGGTTCCTTGCGAATGTCTTTAGTACCAGGTTCTCAAGGATACCCCCTCCGATTGCCGAATGTATTGTTGAACTGTTCTACCACTCACTCCCCTTCTTTTCCTTATCGGGATGGCCATCTTCTGCCCAAAAACTCGGCCCTTTTAAAAAGGGGAAGAAATTGTCTTGATCTTTATCTGACGGTCTCTCTCTTGTTCCTAGTCTATGTGAGGTTTACCGAATTTTCGGGGGTAGATAACATCTCCTCGCCAGATTGGGGAACAGCGGGGGTGTTGCAAGTTCGGTTCACTACATCCACCTGCTTCTTTATGCTTGGAAAATGGAGAATCTGTATTAAAATCCCTTGTTTTTTTAGGGTTTTTTCGGGTTGAAAAAAACCCCTAAAATTCGGCGTAGTTGCGCCGAAATTGGGTCATAATTCGAGCCCATGTTTATGGGGGTTTTATTATAAATCCGTGATTAAATTTGGGCTTTCTCGAATGACAAGACCTCTGTGGAACATTTTCGAGGGGCCCTACGCGTAAAATTGACCCAAACAATTAGAATTGAACCCACTACGAAGCTCGAATTAAGCCCACAAATTCCGAACTCGTAAGTGGGTCGGGCAATTCCATACAATTAAAAAAAATAAGGTTTATTTAACGCAAAAGGTCTTTATAAAGTTTATTTTTAGCGTTTCACGCACAAAATTTTGATTTAAACCATGAGAATTTGACCCTAGACTAAGCTTCAGTCATTAAACGATAAATTCAAGTGTTTTCGAGTATAATACTTATAAAGAGGCCCTTATAAAACGTTCTACGAGGGCCTCCTATACAAGAATATGATCCAAACAATGAAAACTGAGTCCAAATAGAAGAGTTTATAAGATTTTTGGTTCATACAAGTGTTAATGAAGGGCCTCAAATGTGAGTTTATGAAGCAAACAATGGGTCTAGTTATAATTTTTTACGTTTCACGTAGCCAAAGGGGGCGAAATTTTTGTATTTTTGACAGAATTAATAGAAGAAAAGTGCATATTTTACCTATACAAAAGCATTTTTTTTTAAAGGGGGTGGGCGAATGTTTTTGTCTGGTGAAAAATTCGAAATGACTTTATCGATGCCTTTAACTCTTATACAAAGGATCCTCTTGTCGAAAGCTTAACAAGAGGAGATTTTGATCTGAGATGCGAATCACTACTCCTCTGATAAGCGTTAAAAGGCTATTTAGGTCGTCCCTCATGATGTTTCTTCAGCCACGTGCAGCTCTCTATCACAAGTGACCATCACTAAGTCTTCGAGGGGAGCCGATTAAGATACCCTCTATTCTTTTTTCATCTAAAATTACTGAAACTAAACCTGTTCTATGGAGTTTCCCACAGGTTTCGACTTCGTTGAAGAGACTTTTTTATCGTCGATACACTGCCACAAGTTGTGATTTTGTTAAGTAAATTCTGCAAGTATCTTCAAAGTAAATTAGTTTGTCTAAGTTCTATCTAAACATCAGGTAAAAGAAGGTAAATTTACCTGATTTCGTCTGTAAATTTGCCTGTCTGTTCTCTTTTAAGTTCACTTCTTTTCTCTGTAAATTTACATCAAAGAAATTAAAAAATGTTACTTGACTTTTGGGCCACCCTGTCGATACAGAAGACCTTACTAAAGGGGTCTTCTGTATCCTTCATCGTAATGGAAAAACTACCATTAAACTTGGTTCGAATATGCTATTTAATGGTAAACTAAATGGACCAAAAGTCGGTTGAACACTATAAATCTTCGACTTCTTCTTTCTTGTGTAACTTTAACCGAGAGGTCACCTGACTTTTGGACCACCCCGTCGACGAAGAAACGTAAGAAGACCTTCTTAAAGATGTCCCATCCTCTATCTCTATGGAAAAAATACCATTTAACTTGTTTATTTATTAACTCGATCAATTACACTTTACATTATAAACACGAGAATTAATGATCCAGTTAGGAATTTCACAGAGGATCTTGCGTCAATACCCCAATTGACAGGTGAAAGAGATCCAAAAATGGACCTTGGCATCATTATATAATGACATAGTCAAGAATTTTAATATTTCAGAGCTCAGGAGGGGAGGAGAGAAAAAAAAAACCTGCAAACTACTTACTTACAGGTGGAAGGGAAGGACAGTAAAGGGGGGAGGAAATTGTCTGTATGTATGTATGTACGTACAGTGCACAGATGAAACCCTATCAATAAAAAAACACCGGTTATTAAGACCATAAAAACAAAGTGTAGCAGCTGCTTGGCTGGTAACAGACATGACACTCCAGACCTTGAAGTTGCGGTGGACCACCCCAGATTGTAAAGTTTAAAGACGAACGGTAATTATTAACATCTGCTACCCCACCACCAAAAAAAAAAAAAAAATGGGGGCCTTCAAACCGGTTGGCGTTCTACAAATCTCGCTTTCTCTCCCCCCCCTTCCTCTCTTCTCCTCGTCGATTTTTGTAGGCAAAAACTTAGTTTAAGTAGTCCCGGGCGCGTGCCGGATTTACTTCCCTCCCCCCTTGCTGCTACCATCTGTATAACGAAGCCACATCTACGATAATAATAAAGCAGGGGGTAGTAATTATAGGTGGGCAATTGCTTCCGCATTGCTCTACCTTCACCCCGGGTGATTTCGTAAATGTTCTTTGTTTCCCGAGTTTGTTTCTCGTGATAAACCCTTGGTATTGGTGCCTTCTGCTCTTTTCGAGGTCCTCCTCTTGGATTTTTGGAGATAATTAAAGGGTTCACTTGCTATGAGATTAAATTATTTGGATGAATGAGTGGCATTGGTAAGCCATAATGGACTCGCTGGCTCCTGTGTATTATCGTCTTTAGGTGGACTTTGTAGATTGAAAAAGCTTCCCCTTATCTTCGTAAATCTAAGCTTAGAGAGTTGAATAGCTTTCTAATTTATATCAACATTATTATTTCCCATTGCTTATGGTTTCTAAAGGTTTCTTAAAGCATGAAACCCTTTAAAAACTCAAATATACACCTTAAACTCTAAGGAATTCAGCGTGAAATTCCAAGCAATTTACACTAAAATTTACATTTTACATAATTTTCTAAACTCGAATTAACTCTAAAGTCTCTATTTTTCAAAATAATACCTTAATTTACAAACAAGAACCAGAAATTTAGCCAAAAAACAAAGAAAATAGACGAAATTAACCATGCAAGATCTTCATTGGGCACAGCTCATTTACATAAACAGATAGAGGAATTTAACTACAATGATGAGTTTTTATGGCATTTTTTTAATTATTTTTTTTGCGGATTTCCATTTATAAATCCTCAAATATATAATCTTTAAGGCAACACGTAATTACAAAAAAAAAAGATAATTTAATATGATGTTCAATCTTGTCCAAGAGATATTATCTTCAACCAGATCTGAGCACTTGTCAGACTTGAAGTATGGGCCCTTTATCAAGGACGCCTACCACGTGGCGCCACGTGCGAATCAACAAATTCTAATCACGTTGAAGGGCCTAAAAAATTGCATCTGCCGATTGTATACAGGTGGTGCATAAATTGATACGTCAAAGAGGTGTGGTGCTGAAAGCATGCCATCCCTCACTGTAACAATGGATCTATCCTGTTGGGTATGTGTTTAAGTCTATAAACTAGTGTCGTGTGACCACCCATTGAAAGAATTCTTATTTTTATATATAGAAAGAGAGAATTCCTTAAATTGAAGCGTTGGGCACGACCTAATCAATTTTATTCCCCCTTGCAGCGCGTTAAGCGTTTCTGAACGTCCCTCTTTGAAGGTGTTCATGGCTTATTTCGTGCCGTGTTCGTGCCAAATTCTGGTTTTTACGGGTGTGCCAAAGATTTAATACTTCTGTAAACATCGTGCTACAGATGTGGCCTACTTACCTGTTCTGATTTAAAAGGGTTTTTTTTATACCCCCCTCTCTGTTCTACTTTTAATTCTAATTTACATTGAGAATTTTAAGTGACAATACGTAAATTTACAAATAATATCTTAAATTTAAGCCTTAGTATGTAAATTAATTGCTTATTTATAGAAATAAATGAAGAGGTAAGGCTTAAAGACCAGGGTTCGGACCCCATACAACTAAATACTCGAGTAAGTTCCGAATCTACTTCTTTAGATTGACATATAGTTTATAGGTTTATATCGAAAATCGTAGGTTCGGATCCTACTTGAATAGGATCCGAACCTACGTCTACATAAATTGAATTTATTTGCTATACGGTTTACGTCCAAATTCGTGGATCACAACCCATGTTTTCGAGCACATACATTGAGTTTTATTAAAAGTCGTGGGTTCGGACCCTATACTTTCTAAACATCCGAGTGAGATCTGTGCCATACTGCGTATAGATCTAGTTTATATATTATGATTTATATTCGTCGTGGGTTCGGACCTTACCGAATAAATATTCGAGTAAGATCCGAACCCACGTCTTCGGATGAGTACATATAAATTGAGTTTTGATGCTGTACTTTGCATTCAGGTTGTATTTTTTAATTATAATTATAAAAATTCCATGATAATATCCTAATTATAATTAAATTAACACGATTAATTAGATTCGTGTCTTAATTAAGAAACCATGGAGTGCCAATTACCATTAAAGGAAAACACAATTTAATAATTAAAAACTTTTGCTCGTACTTTTATTAATTTATATTCTAACTACAATTAAATGAAAACAATTAAAATTAAATATTTACATTTCATAATTTAGAGGCCCTCTGAGGCCCCTCCGCTTTGTATTACGGTACCCAATAAGAGCCTAAAAATATTTGCTCACATTACTGCATCGTTGTACTTTTTTCTATGATTTTTATTTTACTTGAATGGGATCATCCCTATCATCCTCATCAACCTGTGGATTAAGAATCTCCCAAGGGGTGCTTCGTGCTTGTGATTCTCCTCTGTAGACTTAATACGCTTGGGTTATTTACAGTTTTGGGCCTACTACCAAGGCCGCCACACCTCATCGGGCCCCAGACGATGAGGAAGTTTAGGGTCGGGATGGTGGCACAGGGGGCCAACGAATTCCTTGGGTCGGTTGGATAAATCCAATGGCAGATTTATGACAGGTAAACATTGGCACTTTTCGGGCATCACTAAGGCCAACTGGCCGTTTGGTAGTCTGCTGACGATTAAAGGAACCACTTTGGGGTCGTCGCGTTTTGTCTCCGCTTCCGGTTTGGCCTCTTCTTCCTCTGGACGGAGTGAAGATAAGCAACCGCCCAGGTGAGTCAATAACCTGGATTTTAGTGAGGGGTCCACTTTTGGATCCTCGGAAAAGTAGCGGTCCACTTCCCTCGTGCATTCCTCAAACCCGGCTCGGAATTTCGAGGTGTAAATATCTGAAATGAAACACGAGAAATTCAGAAAATTCCTATTTAAATACGTGAAATATTTTCGTTCTGTTGAGATTTCGTAAGGACCCGAGGAGGCCCCTTAATCTCGTACCAAATAGTAATACAGTAAGTTTAAATACGAGAGGCATCAAGCCGAATACTCTAGAGTAAAGCTCTAAACTTGTAATCTCGTCGTAAAGAATTATCCTCGTAAAGTGAGGCCCTAAGCTGTGTCGTTGTAAAGTAAGGCTCTAAGTTTATTCTCGATGGATAAAATCCTAAGCTGTATTTTTGTATAACGAGGCCTCATAAAGTGGGCCCTAAGCAGAACCTCATAAAATGAAAACTTAAGTTATATCTTTGTAGAATGAGGCCCTAAGCTGTACCTTCGTAAAGTGAAGCCCTAAACTGTTTCCTCATAAAGTGAGGCCCTAAGCAGAAGGTCGTGAAACGAAACCCTAATCGGCATCGTCGTAGAGTGAAGCCGCCCTAAAAAAAAGCGAGGCCCTAAGCCGCATTCTCGTCGAAAGAGCATGTTTAGCTGCGTAAATCCAGCTAAATATAATAAAAATACGGGCCCCAAATTCCGTATTACACGAGAAAAAAAATCCCCACACACACAAGAAGAAAAAAAAAACCTGCTTTTACCTTTTTTATCTTGTCCCTGAAGGGTTTGAAGGTGTCTGACAGCCATTTCCAAGATGTCCGCCTTCTCTAACTTGGAGTGTCGAGGGTTCTGGAAGATAGAAAAAAAATGAATATTAACACCCCCTTATCATCTCATCGGCACTTTTTAAGCCTTTCTGTGATTAAAGGTGATGATAGGTAACGCCCTTGCCCTGCAGAGATTTACGACAGCTTCGGCCCTTGATATCTGATAAGTCGGAGGGGCACGTCGCGTGAGACAAATTTTATTATTGGTGTTAATCATCCAGTCGGAAGCTTTCAACCCTTACTCTTTAGGGAAAACCCCCTAATTACTGAAAAATCACGTGCCTGATAAACCCATCAGGGCGTTAGGGTTTGGGCTTAATCGGCATGTTTGGTTTAATTTTGTTTAATCTTAATTGCAAATTAACTGCTTTTTTAATTATTATTATTATTTTAAATCGTGACGTCACTCTCGAAGGCCGGTAATTTTGAAAATCTCGGCTACGTCACACTCGACGGATTGTGACAGTTAAAACGGATGATTTTTCGTTGTTGTGTCGTTAAGAGGTTTTTTTTAAATTTAAATTTAAAAAAGGGATATTTGTATTGTTACGTCATAAAAAGTTTAAAATCAGTTACACTTGTTTGTTACGTCATTAAAAAGTCTTAAACAACATTTTCATTGTTGCGTCATTGAAGTTTTTTAAAATGGAATATTTATATTGTTGCGTCATTAAAAATGTTTAATTGATTATTCTCATTGTTACGTCATTTAAAAAGTTTAAAAACAACGAAATATTTTCATTGTTACGTCATTTAAAAGTGTAAAACAACGTAATATTTTCATTGTTACGTCATTCAAAGGTGTAAAACAACGGAATATTTTTACTATTACGTCATTTAGAAGTGTAAAACTACGGAATATTTTCATTGTTACGTCATAAAAGTACATCGTGACGTTAAAGTTTTGATTGTTTTGCGTGTTATGTCGTAAAAAAGTGGTTTAAACTACCAAAACATGTTCATAAAACGTGTTTCGTGTCTGTTTACCAATAAAAAAAAGGGTAAGATACTGACCTGTGTTTCTTGTTTGACCGTATCCAAGATAAGTGACTTCAATTCGCATAAGCTTTTATTTATTCTCGCCCTTCTCTTCTTCTCCATCAAAGGTTTCGATGCCTGAAAAATACAAAAATCCACCATTTTGACAAAGGTACAAAGAAAGACCCTTAAATGGGCCTTAACCCTTTAATGAGATTTTCACACAGTTAAGCCCATTTCACACCAGATCGATCAAGTGACGCCCGACACCGTTACTCAGATAAACACACCCGTCAATGGAAGTAAATGACTGATGGACAGGATCTCCCTCCACCATTTCCACTTATCCATCACGCGCTCTCTTTCACGCCCATCGTTTACTACAACACTGCCCATAATTAAGGGCATTTTATGGTAGATTTGTGACAATATCACACTGGAAACCATCGAAATTGAATTTGAACCGCGTGTTTTTGGGCATTCTATCCGATTTCGAGGAAGAATCGCGCGAGCATTATGGCAAAAATATGCCCTGATTTTCAATTTTTGGAGTTCCGGAGCGGTGTAAGAGTGGCATCATTTCAGAAATTTCGCCAAAAAATTCCAATTTCAGAGATCGAGGGGTGAGGAATTCCGGTGTTAACGCTTCGAAATCGTAGTTCGCGTTGAAGATGCTGAAGATCGAAGCGATGTAAAACCTCCGAAGTGGATTTTTTTGGGGAATCTAAGGGGTGCAGTGTCTAGTTTTGACGCTTTGAAACAGGGAAACAAACACTACAAATACAAAAAGAAGGAGGAAAGTAAGAAAATAAACAAGACCTCACCCTTCTGTTTTCACTGGGCCTTATACCTAGTCCCAACGGTTTTTCGGCTGGCAACGTCATCCTGTCCAAACACTTGACTGCTCTAACGATAAGTGTATAGCCGTCAGGTGAAATAGCTAAGTTAACAATCGCTTCCTCTCTCTACCAATCGCCGTCCTCCTCCCCTTCTTCCGCTCTGTCTTTGATTGGTCTAAACCGCTGGTTCCCGCTCTCTTTTTGTCTCCGCTTCGCACGTGTTCCTCGTGAAACGGTTGCAACACGCGCTCTTCCACATAAACGTAACAGGTGTTCCCTCACGCGCCATTAATCAACCCCCTTGCAAGAATCGTATAGTTTTTTTTTTAATATTTAAAATCGAGCGGCACGTGTGTTGTGTGTTGGTCTTTTCAGTCTCTGGTGTTTTCTCACGTTCTTTTCGGTCACGTGATTAGACGGCTCGTACGTGTGACGTGTGTAGTTTGAGGTAGAAGACGAGATTTGTACGGTCACGCGACTTCGTAATGAAATTCTGCGTGATGTAAAAGGATACGTGATCGGCATTAGCTTAACCTAGAAATTAGGGGACAACACAAGTGTACCGGCGCGTGACTCAGACTATAATCGTCTTATTTTGGCCTCAGTCACGCGTTAGTTTTGTCTTTCGGCTAACGTTTTTTAGTGTACAACTCTACAATCTTCACCCTGTTAAACTTTCTACAGGTGTTATATTGTTATCATCCGTAATCATGCAATCTTCCAGCATCTTCGGTAGTTTCGACTGGTGTTTCGGGTGTGTGCGTGTGCGTGTGTGATAACGATTCAAACGTTGGATAATTATACCTGAATATTTTAACCTTAAATTAGAATTTATTGCGCAATGTAGTCACTTGATCACCCGCTGAAAATATAAAAGCTTTCAATTAAGATTTAATTTAACACTTAGTCGCGAAATCACCCCCTAAATGTTTAGTCATGTGATTATCCAAGCCTTAAATCAGGACCGAACGTGCCCTTTAATCATGCAATCGTTCCCTAAAAGTATAAAATCTTAAATAAAGTTTCAACACTCACACGATCACCCCTCAAAAACACTGTATTTGTAGTAGTTCGAATTCAATGTGTAATTTACTCACTTAATGTTGCTAGTCACCTGATCAATGCACATTCCGTTCATTTAATGTGATGTCACGCGACACACGACCGAGTTTTGTCACGTGTTGCATCACGCGCGTACACCCCACGCTTCGAACCGATCACACTTAAAGTAATTCGAACTGTCACGCACGAACACGTGAATCCACGTCGCGTGTACGCACGACACGATCACGAAATGCGCATTTCGACGAGCGAAAAACGCTAAACCGGGGTAGGGGAACGAAAAACTAATCACGAGATCTCGAGTCGCTCGAGCGTGTAACATTTTAAACAGTGTTTGTTAGCTTATTTATGTGTTTATCTTCGACCCCGCTGCAGCAATCGAAGAGTTTGAAGCAACAAAGAACGAGTGGATGCAAAGTAAACACAGCAAAACACTATCCCGGATCTTGGTTTTTTTTATTCTTGTATCCAGCACAATATCACGTGGCAGGGTGAGCCAAATATAGTAAGAGCGGGGACGATGAATAGGGTTCATTGTGGGCCTCTGGCATAGAGGTGTAAGGTGCACAAGAAGCGCACTTAATCCTTCCTGGGTCTGAAAGGGGTGGAATTCTCCACGCGGTGGATAGTGAAAGGGAGCTGCGTGCGTGCAAATACCGACAACACCAGCTTTCACAATCGTTCCTGTGTGCTGCAGATGTCGGATTTCGTGTTCCATTGACTGGCTTGACCGAGGCCTGTCCGAATTACTTTCTCTTTGTTTGCCCAACTAAAACGTGTGCGAAATCGTCACGTGACGACACGTTTATTTCTTGTCTCGAGGCCTTTTTTTTGCGCCTTTATTCTTTTCGTTTTTATCGCGTGTCACACAATACCTAGCAGCTTCGCACTTTTAAGGATCTCGGACACGTGTAAACGTACTCTTGCCAACATTCGATCTGACTCTACGCGTGATAAAGGCCCTAAGTTGTAAAACTGAGAAGTTTTAGGCCCCTCTCGTAACTTGAAACAGCCAGTGGGACGTAGATTCAAGCGTTTTAATGATCGAAATGTACGACGTGACGTCTCGGTGTACCATATAAAGGCATGAACGGCAACGATTAAAATGCACCGTAAAGTTCCGTAAAATGAGCATAAATTGTCGTTAAAGGTATAAAATGGTAATTATTTTACCTTTGTTTTATGAAATAGTAGCTACTTTACCCCTTCTTGCCATACGTTTCTTTTTGCCTTTCACAGCCTCATTATGCCTCTCCTGTCATATGCCTCTTTATGCCTTTCACATTTTTATAAAACGGCAACCTCTTTATACGCCTTTTACGCCCGACATCATCGGGCATTAGGGGCATTACTCATATTTTATAATACTCTATTCGATGCCCTCACTACTCTTCATTCCACTCTCCATTTTCCTGAAATCGGCAATTGTTCACGTCTGGATTTTTTTTCATGGATTTTTCACTTTCTCTTTCACCATTCTATTCCTGGATCCACTTTCTTCAGTAGAGAAAGCTCCTTGCAACAGCAACAGCAGCAGCAGCAGCAGCAGCAACAGAAGAAGAAGAAGGAAGGAAAAAAAATAACAAGAATCTCTTTAATCATCCATCCTCGGTCGGGCGACGACAGAAGATTCTATTCATGCAGTGCTTTTTTTTTTATTTCTAGTGGGTCCTGCCCACGGATCAAAGAGGGGGGCAAGTAATTGATGGATGCGGCGAATTCCTTTAAATGTCGGAACTGGTCACGTGACGCCATCTGAAAGCCGTACTTAAACATTCCCCAGATGATCCGCGTGACGTTTGGCGGACTTAAACGTAACGTGGAGGTTTAAGTGGTTCATTTTTAAGCTGGGAGTGGCGCAATTACGGTGGCAAAAATCGCCTCTCGCATTTCTAAGCGTGCCTAACTTTCCGAAGCCGCGCGCTAAGAATGTCGCGCGGTTTCGGGGGGGGGGGGAGAGCCGGGAGACCACGTGACCAGCAAGTATGCCGGACGCATTGTCGATTTTTACCTAACCACGTGAAGCAATTAGGTCTCAGGGCCATCACGTGACTCGGCATCCAGCGGCGATAAGAGCAGAAAAGGGAAGTAGTGGTAGTAGTAGTAAACAAGCATGTCCCTGCTCGGAAGGAGAAGAACCACAAAGAAAGTAAGGGGGAAAGGGGCAGGGGAGAGGAAAAATAAAAAAAAAAGTTGTGTCGTCCTTTCATGCGTTTGCGGGGTACAGCACGTGTCCAGACTTCTTTGAACTGTGCGGCCTATGCTAAGGCACGCGGTGCCGATGTAATGGGACACCCCCTGTTTTTTTTTTTTTTTTTTCAGATCCGTTAGTACTTCTGCCTTTGTCAAGTGAGCAACAGGTCGTGAGAATGTTTCTGCAGCTGTCATGCAACACGAAAAAATCTCTGGTACATCTGCAACTGGGTATGAGTCACGTGAAACACCTTTGCCAAATCTCTTTGCCTTTTTCCTATTGTCGAGCCACAATGCTAACAGCGAGGATACAAGGGGGAAAAAACGGTCTTGCGATAATAATAATAAAAAAGGAAGCTTAAATCGACGTGTCGGAAAGTACGTCACGTGACAGTTTATATTTGCGCGTCATTTTTCACGCGACGGATTACTGTGTCTTGCGTGACGACAGTGATGAGGTGCGAAGGAATTCACGTGATTCTAACCGAAATGGATTGTTTAAATTAAGAAATTTACACACGTAATCCATTCTTGGTGATCTAGGATTAATTCCTACCAGTTGAAGATCCCCAAGATTTGACGGTGGATGCCAGTTTTGCCATTCTTTTAATGTTTAAATTTTTGAGCCGTAGTTGAACGCACGTGGAATACTGTTTTTAATGTTGTTTTATACCCATTTTTGATTGTTTTTATGCTTTAATATGACCTGCTTTTGCTATGTTTTATGCTGCTGACACTTATGTTTTTATGCTGTAATACGCTTAATATTTGATGTTTTGTATGCTTTGACGCATCCAATTTTCATGTTTTTGTACTGTGCTAAGCCTGATTTCTGTTGTTTTTATGCTGTAACACGCCTAATTTTGCTGTTTTCTGCTGTGATGCAATTCAATTTTTACCGGTTTTATGCTCTAATATACCCAAATTTTACAGTTTTTATGCTACGACATGTCCAATTTTTGCTGCTCTTTATGTTTTTGTATGCTGCA